>NC_090657.1:190253045-190258045 GCF_040937935.1 Hyperolius riggenbachi
TTAAAAAAAACGATAAAAATATATATACTTTTTATTAATACTTTGTGATATTATTTTTAGAGGTGTCCGGGTTGAAAACTGTGTTGTCCCAGTTGTGTATTGGACATGATGTGGGCTTCACGACCGCTGTCTGGAACCTCATGCTGTGTATTTATGGCATGGTACCACCGCTAGGTACCACAGCCTATTATGTCTCGCTGCCTGCCTCATTGACTGCCTGCTGCAACACAATCCTCCTCCTGCTGCTGAATTACCTCCTGCTGTCTGTGTGTTTCCACTGCTAGGGAGCACATACAATGGGCGCTTCCAACATGCGTGCGCCACCAGCTATTTATTACGCTCAAAAATAGCTGCATTTCTTTAAAAAAAAAAAAAAATAGAAGAAGAAGAAGAAGAAGAAGAAGAAGCAGAAGAAGGAAGAAGAAGAAGAGAAGAAGAAGAAGAAGAAGAAGAAGAAGAAGAAGAAGAAGAAGAAGAAGAAGAAGAAGAAGAAGAAGAAGAAGAAGAAGAAGAAGAAGAAGAAAGAAGAAGAAGAAGAAAGGAAGAAGAAAGAAGAAGAAGAGAAGAAGAAGAAGAAGAAGAAGAAGAAGAAGAAGAAGAAGAAGAAGAAGAAGAAGAAGAAGAAGAAGAAGAAGAAGAAGAAGAAGAAGAGGAAGAAGAAGAAGAAGAAGAAGAGAGAAGAAGAAGAAGAAGGAAGAAGAAGAAGAAGAAGAAAGAAGAAGAAGAAGAAGAAGAAGAAGAAGAAGAAGAAGAAGACGAAGAAGAAGAAGAAGAAGAGAAGAAGAAGAAGAAGAAGAAGAAGAAGAAGAAGAAGAAGAAGAAGAAGAAGAAGAAGAAGAAGAAGAAGAAGAGAGAAAGAAGAAGAAGAAGAAGAAGAAGAAGAAGAAGAAGAAGAAGAAGAAGAAGAAGAAGAAGAAGAAGAAGAAGAAGAAGAAGAAGAAGAAGAAGAAGAAGAAGAAGAAGAAGAAGAAGAAGAAGAAAGAAGAAGAAGAAGAAGAAGAAGAAGAAAGAAGAAGAAGAAGAAGAAGAAGAGAAGAAGAAGAAGAAGAAGAAGAAGAAGAAGAAGAAGAAGAAGAAGAGAAGAAGAAGAAGAAGAAGAAGAAGAAGAGAAGAAGAAAGAAGAAGAAGAAGAAAGAAGAAGAAGAAATTGATAAAGAAATGTAGGGGGGAGAGCGCCACTGATCCTGAAGTGCCAGGCAGGTCTTAGAAATTGTCCCAGGTAGTGGGTGGTTTTACAGATTGGGGGCCAGCTTGGCCCGCAAAAAGATGGGACTTGATGTAATTTCTGGCCAAAAAACAGGGCCAGCTTGCAAGGTGGGTCCTCCCAGCGAACAGGCAAAAGCGCCCCTGGATCCTGGAGTGCCAGGGGGTCTTGGACATTAACCCAGGTGTGGGTGCGTGGAGGCTTATGAGATTTGGGCCAGCTTGCCCCAACAGCAAGCTGGTTGGGGTTAGTGATATAGGGGAAACAAGAAGAAAATGATTCTTTGATGCTTTCCATGTAAGACAATAAGGAACAACAATAACAATAATATTTTTATAGTGCTTTTCTCCCTGGGGACTCAAAGCTCTGTGACCCTGCAATATGGGGAAGGGATAGGTTTGAAGACTGTTTCTGTTAGGAACCAGCATGGCTCTTGAAACTTGGTACGCAGGTAAGGGGCATATTGACTCACAGGCACTCTAATTTTGGGGTCATTAGCACCCCCAGAAGTGAAGATACCACATCTCAAAAAAAATGAAGCTAGGGTTGGAGGCCTTTTCTTTTAGGAACCAGACAGGCACTTGAAACTGGGTATGCAGGCCAGGTAGAAGACAAAATCACCCTGTGCCCTGGAATACTGTCTACCTATGCCCCACCATACTACATTAGCCTGTGCCCTTGGCATACCTGTCTGCCTGTGCCCCAACATGCTACATCCACCTGTACACTGGCATTCTGTCTACATGTGCCACAACACACTACAATCAGCCTATACCCTGGCATACTGTCTACCTCTGCCCACAACATATTATAATCAGTCTGTGCCCTGTCATACTGTCTACCTGTGCCTCGACATTCTACATTAGCCTGTGCTCTTGCATACTGTCTACCTGTACCCCAAAATTCTATATGCATGATAATCTGAGTGATCATACGAGATAAGAGCACTAGAGACCCTGAGAAAAAGTCACCACACACATTGACAAAGGGGGTAATATGGTGTCAATGGACAAATGCATGAATAATCAAATGTGCTTTAATATCCTTAAAGCGGAACTGAAAACATTCGTTAAACTAACAGTTTCACTTACCTGGGGCTTCCCTGTCCTGTCATGCGCCAGTCCCTCCACGATCCCCCGTTCTCCCACTGCCAGGTAGTTTCGGTTTCACAAATGGGCCACTGCGTCTGCGCGGCTTTGGCCACGCATATCCTTCTTTGTGTTCTTGTCCGCAATAGCACTATTGCAGAAGGCAGCACAGAAAAAGGATACGCTTTGCAGGGCTGTGCAGGCGCACTCTTCTCTCAACTTAAAAGTCGAGGAACAAAATCTAGCTGGCGGCGGGGAATGGAAGATCGTTGAGGAAAGCTGTGGGACAGGCCAGCTGCAAGGGGCTTGCAGAAGCCCCCAGGCAAGTGAAAATGTGTGTTTTGATAATATCTTCAGCTCCACTTTATCGACACTCAACAGTATGCAGTATTTGAAAAAATAACTCACTGAAAGATCATTAGAAGTGTCTGAAACTAATTTTGAAGGGTGGTTTGGAACAGGGTTCCCTGTGTTTAGATGATTATACACGACTCAAAAAATCAATTGCACATCCCATATTATCACTTTTTATGCACTCCCTAAGAACACACAAAATTGTGACTCCCCCCCAGGAGCCCTATCCATATCAGGTAGAGGGAACCTCGCTGATGAGATCAGCCAATCTGTCGATCGATTTCTGCGCCCATTTGTGAAAGCCTTTTTCCTCCTATTTGTGAGACACAAAAGACGTCCTCATACGTCTACAGAACATGGAGGTGTCTGAGACCACTATGTTAGCAAGTGTAGATGTAGAGTGCCTCTACAGTAATATAAGTCATGAACTAGCCATTGCAGCAGTCTGGAGGCAAACAACCGACTTCTTAAATTTTATACTTATTCACAATGTCTTTCTGTTTGGGGGCACTTCTACCATCAGCAGAGGGGCAGTGCTATGGGCATACACAAATTGGTTCCTGGGCTGGTGGGAGGACACCTTGTTTTTGGTCAGGATTTGATATTTTACATGTCTCACATATCATACTGGGGGCAGTTCATAAAAAATGTGGTAATTCTATGGAATCCATCCCATACAAACATATTAGCCAAGTGCTTTCCAAAGGATTAGAATTTTTAAAAGCACTCAGAATCGCTCTGTGGGCACCAGCTCTAGATGAGGATAAGAGAGCGAGTGACAGTGAGAGATGAGTGATCAAAAAATGATGTAAATGAGGAATATAGGCTGAGATTGATGATTATGAGTCAGGTTGGCTGAGAAGGAATGAAGAGTGACTGAGAAGGAATGAGTGTGTAGACAAGGAGAGTGGCTGAGAAGAAATGAAAGTGGAAGTAATGAAAGTGAACAGAGAAGGAATGAGAGCGGCTGAGACAAAGTGAGGGTGGCTGAAAAGGAATGAGGGTGGCTGAGACAGAGTGAGGCTGGCTTAGAAGGAATGGGAGTAGCTGAGAAGGAATGAGAGTGTAGACAAGGAGAGTGGCTGAGAAGAAATGAAAGTGGAAGGAATGAGAGTGGTTGAAAAGGAATAGGAGTGGCTGGCACAGAGTGAGGGTGGCTGAGAAGGAATGAGAGTGGCTGAGAAGGAATGAGAGTGGCTGAGAAGGAATGAGAGTGGCTGAGAAGGAATGAGAGTGGCTGAGAAGAAATGAGATCGGCTGAGAAGAAATGAGAGCGGCTGAGAAGGAATGAGAGTGGCTGAGAAGGAAAGAGAGCGACTGAGAAGGAATGAGAGCGACTGAGAAGGAATGAGAGCGACTGAGAAGGAATGAGAGCGACTGAGAAGGAATGAGAGCGACTGAGAAGGAATGAGAGCGACTGAGAAGGAATGAGAGCGACTGAGAAGGAATGAGAGCAACTGAGAAGGAATGAGAGCAACTGAGAAGGAATGAGAGCGGAAGAGAAAGAATACAAGTGGCTGAGACAAAGTGAGGGCAGCTGAGAAGCAATGATAGTGGCTGAGAAAGAATGAAAGCGTCTGAGCAGTAATGATAGTGGCTGAGACAGAGTGTGAGTGGCTAATCATTGGGTAATTTCCCTTTGCGGTCAATTCTCTACCAATTACTAGAGAAGGCAGTAATTTTTGTTTTGTTTTTTTAAGGTACCATCGAAGTCTTCAACCCATCAGAAGTTTCAAGAGTCATTGCAGCTGATTGTTATATGCTGCATGGCCACGACAAGAGTGGCTTAGAAAGAGTGAGGATGGCTGAGACAGAGTGAGTCTGGCTGAAAAGGAATGAGAGTGGCTGAGAAGGATGCAAGTGGCTGAGAAGGATGCAAGTGGCTGAGAAGAATGAGAGTAGCTAAGAAAGAATGAGGGTGGCCGAGACAGAGTGACGATGGCTGAGAGGGAATAAGAGTGGCTGAAACAAAAAGTGAGTGTGGCTGAGAATGTATGAGAGTGGCTTACAAGGAATGAGAGTGGAAGGAATGAGAAGGATGAGAGTGGCTGAGAACGATGAGAGTGGCTGAGAAGGATGAGAGTGGCTGAGAAGGATGAGAGTGGCTGAGAAGGATGAGAGTGGCTGAGAAGGATGAGAGTGGCTGAGAAGGATGAGAGTGGCTGAGAAGGATGAGTGTGGCTGAGAAGGATGAGAGTGGCTGAGATGGATGAGAGTGGCTGAGATGGATGAGAGTGGCTGAGATGGATGAGAGTGGAAGGAATGAGAGTGGCTGGGAAGGTATGAGAGTGGCTGGGAAGGTATGAGAGTGGCTGGAAAGGTATGAGAGTGGCTGGAAAGGTATGAGAGTGGCT
>NC_090657.1:190580545-190655545 GCF_040937935.1 Hyperolius riggenbachi
TGGGTATGCTCCTCAATCAACCTCTGGGCCAAATCCTGACTGTTGACAACCCATTCTTTCATAATCACTTCTTTGAGTTTCTCAGAATTAGTAGTTTTTTGTTTGTCCATCCGCCTTTTGAAGAATAAGCACAAGTTCTCAATTGGGATTAAGATCTGGGGAGTTTCCAAGCCATGTACGCAAAATTTCAAGGTTTTGGTCTCCAAGCCACTTATTTATCACTTGCCTTACATTGGTGCTCCATCGTGTTAGAAAATGCATTGTTCATCACCAAACTGTTGTTGGATTATTGGAAGAAGTTTGTTGGGTGGGTGTTTTGGTACCATTCTTTATTCGTGGCATTTTTTGGGCAAAATTGTGAGTGAGGCTACTCCCTTGGATGAGAAGCAACCCCACACATGAATGGTGTCAGGATGTATTACTGTTGGCATGAAACAAGACTGATCTAGCGCTCATCTTTTTCTTTTCCTGACAAGCTTATTTCCAGATGCTCTAAATATCTGGGAAGTGGCATCATTGAAGAATGACTTTGCACCAGTCACCATACTTTCTGCAGAAGATCAATCTGTCCTTGATGTTTCTTTGGGGAGAGAAGTGGCTTCTTTGCTGCCCTTCTTGACACCAGGCTATCTTCCAAAAGTCTTCACCTCACGTGCATGCAAATGTGCTCAAACCTGCCTGCTGCCATTCCTGACCAAACTCTGCACTGGTTGCACTCTGATCCCACAGCTGAATCCTCTTTAGGAGACAATCTTGGTGCTTGCTGGACTTTCTTGGACGCCCTGAAGCCTTCTTAACAAGAACAAAACCTTTTTTCTTGATGTTCTTGAAGATCCTATAAATTGTTGTTTTAGGTGCAATCTTAGTAGCCACAATATCCTTGCCTGTGAAGCCATTTTTTTATGCTATGCAATGCAGGCTGCATGTGTTTCTTTGCTGGTCACCATGGTTAACAATGGAAGGTTAATGATTTCAAGCATCACTCCCTTTTTTTTTTTTTACATGCCAAGTCTGCCATTCTAAGCCAATCAGCCTAATGATCTTGAGCCTTGTGCTCATCAACATTCTCACCTTAGTTAACAAGATGATTACTGAAAGGTCTCAGCAGGTCCTTTAAATGACAGCAATAAAATGCAGTGTAGACTAATGGTTTTGTTTGGGATTAAGTTAATTTTTATATTACAAAGGAGGACTATGCAATTCATCTAAACACTCCTCATAACAGTATGGAGTATATGCAAATTATTATAAAAACTTGAGCACCAACTTTTCTAAATTCCAATGAACAGAACAGAACAGAACAGAACAGAACAGAACAGAACAGAACAGAACAGAACAGAACAGAACAGAACAGAACAGAACAGAACAGAACAGAACAGAACAGAACAGAACAGAACAGAACAGAACAGAACAGAACAGAACAGAACAGAACAGAACAGAACAGAACAGAACAGAACAGAACAGAACAGAACAGAACAGAACAGAACAGAACAGAACAGAACAGAACAGAACAGAACAGAACAGAACAGAACAGAACAGAACAGAACAGAACAGAACAGAACAGAACAGAACAGAACAGAACAGAACAGAACAGAACAGAACAGAACAGAACAGAACAGAACAGAACAGAACAGAACAGAACAGAACAGAACAGAACAGAACAGAACAGAACAGAACAGAACAGAACAGAACAGAACAGAACAGAACAGAACAGAACAGAACAGAACAGAACAGAACAGAACAGAACAGAACAGAACAGAACAGAACAGAACAGAACAGAACAGAACAGAACAGAACAGAACAGAACAGAACAGAACAGAACAGAACAGAACAGAACAGAACAGAACAGAACAGAACAGAACAGAACAGAACAGAACAGAACAGAACAGAACAGAACAGAACAGAACAGAACAGAACAGAACAGAACCTTTGGGGGTTTAGAGATAAGACAAGGAGCAGTAACGGCCTGGAGGTGCCTCGCTGGCCCCGACCCGCGGTCCGCAGCGTCGGCACCCCAGGCCTGCGGCCTGGAGGTGCCTCGCTGGCCCCGACCCGCGGTCCGCAGCGTCGGCACCCCAGGCCTGCGGCCTGGAGGTGCCTCGCTGGCCCCGACCCGCGGTCCGCAGCGTCGGCACCCCAGGCCTGCGGCCTGGAGGTGCCTCGCTGGCCCCGACCCGCGGTCCGCAGCGTCGGCACCCCAGGCCTGCGGCCTGGAGGTGCCTCGCTGGCCCCGACCCGCGGTCCGCAGCGTCGGCACCCCAGGCCTGCGGCCTGGAGGTGCCTCGCTGGCCCCGACCCGCGGTCCGCAGCGTCGGCACCCCAGGCCTGCGGCCTGGAGGTGCCTCGCTGGCCCCGACCCGCGGTCCGCAGCGTCGGCACCCCAGGCCTGCGGCCTGGAGGTGCCTCGCTGGCCCCGACCCGCGGTCCGCAGCGTCGGCACCCCAGGCCTGCGGCCTGGAGGTGCCTCGCTGGCCCCGACCCGCGGTCCGCAGCGTCGGCACCCCAGGCCTGCGGCCTGGAGGTGCCTCGCTGGCCCCGACCCGCGGTCCGCAGCGTCGGCACCCCAGGCCTGCGGCCTGGAGGTGCCTCGCTGGCCCCGACCCGCGGTCCGCAGCGTCGGCACCCCAGGCCTGCGGCCTGGAGGTGCCTCGCTGGCCCCGACCCGCGGTCCGCAGCGTCGGCACCCCAGGCCTGCGGCCTGGAGGTGCCTCGCTGGCCCCGACCCGCGGTCCGCAGCGTCGGCACCCCAGGCCTGCGGCCTGGAGGTGCCTCGCTGGCCCCGACCCGCGGTCCGCAGCGTCGGCACCCCAGGCCTGCGGCCTGGAGGTGCCTCGCTGGCCCCGACCCGCGGTCCGCAGCGTCGGCACCCCAGGCCTGCGGCCTGGAGGTGCCTCGCTGGCCCCGACCCGCGGTCCGCAGCGTCGGCACCCCAGGCCTGCGGCCTGGAGGTGCCTCGCTGGCCCCGACCCGCGGTCCGCAGCGTCGGCACCCCAGGCCTGCGGCCTGGAGGTGCCTCGCTGGCCCCGACCCGCGGTCCGCAGCGTCGGCACCCCAGGCCTGCGGCCTGGAGGTGCCTCGCTGGCCCCGACCCGCGGTCCGCAGCGTCGGCACCCCAGGCCTGCGGCCTGGAGGTGCCTCGCTGGCCCCGACCCGCGGTCCGCAGCGTCGGCACCCCAGGCCTGCGGCCTGGAGGTGCCTCGCTGGCCCCGACCCGCGGTCCGCAGCGTCGGCACCCCAGGCCTGCGCATTTTCAGCTGCTTTTTGAGAATTTTAAAATAATGTGGAGAACTGCAGTGCGTTTTTTGAACTCTAGGAGTGCTGGTGAGTAGACAGTGCATAAAAAGGCTATTTTGTGCTGTGTGTCTGTTCAAATGAAACCTTTGTTTCCCAGTCTCTCTCAATTGTACAAATATCTTCCAACCATGCTCCAGCAGGCCACAGTCCATCGCATAGTTAGTACGGCATGGTCATATTAGTAAACAGTAATTACAGCCTGACTCACTGAACCACATGGCAGCAGCAGCCAGCTCTGTAAGGGCGAGTTCACATTGGGAGCACAAATCGTGAATTGATTTTGCGACACAATTTAATGTGTTTACTGTGATGTGAGTTCTACTCAATAGAATGAGAATCACAGCTCCCCCCCCCCCCCCCCCCCCATGCTAATGCCTATGAGAAGTGGGAAAAAACTATGGATCACAGCCTAGGGCCAATTTGGGAGGGAGCAATAACTATAGAAATAAAAATAAATAAAAAAAAAAACTAGCAATCGCAACAGCTATCACAGACCACGAAAAGAAAGGCCTATTTGTGTGAAGAAATGTGTAATGGGTTGCGGAGACACCGCACGGTCTGGCAGTGGGGCGGCTGTCTCCGCGTTCAGACCAGCGGTTTCCGCACAGCAGCATACGTCTGGTTTGTCTGAGCCTTCTAGTGCACACAGATGGAGAACTACGCACACGCACGCGTGCTGGGAGGCGGGACCTTTATGCCAGTAGGAGAGGGATCAGCTGATCAGGACGATCAGCTGATCCCAGTGCAGTGGGTGATTGGCTGAGTGGCACTGGGCGGCACTGAAGAGCGCTGCACTATATATAGATCTTGCTGGCCAGTCTCCAGTTGTCTGCCGTTGCGAATACTTACGTGTGAGCACTCAGACCTCAGTCAGATCCCACAGTGTGTTAGAACCAGGAGGACCTGGGAATTCACACTTAGCCAGATTACGCTTGTGTTATACTTTAGACCAGTTCCAGGGTGTTGTGACCAAGGACCTCACACCCAAGCTTAGAATTGCTGTGTCATTGCTGTGTTATGCTTTAGACCAGTTCCAGGGTGTTGTGACCAAGGACCTCACACCCAAGCTTATGATTACTGTGCCATTGCTGTGTTATACTTTAGACCAGTCCCGGGGTGTTGTGACCAAGGACCTCACACCCAAGCTTAGGAATACTGTCATTGCTGTGTTATACTTTAGACCAGTTCCAGGGTGTTGTGACCAAGGACCTCACACCCAAGCTTAGGATTACTGTGCCATTTCTGTGTTATACTTTAGACCAGTTCCGGGGTGTTGTGACCAAGGACCTCACACCCAAGCTTAGGAATACTGTGTCATTGCTGTGTTATACTCGACTAGTTCCTGGGTGTCGAGACCAAGGACCTCACACCTCAGGCTAGGACTCTGTTCTATATCTGTTATGATTATTTGCTCTGTCGACCTCTCTCTTGCTTACTGATTCGGTACCTCAGCATATCTGCCTACCTGTTGCCAAACCCTGCCTGTACCCGGTTACCGAATCAGCCTTCTGTCTCTGTACCTTATCTGCTCATGCAGGCTGTCACTCATCCCTTGAGTGCTCAGTCTACTAGCTGTGACACTATTCCACCAATTGTCAGTTAGCTGTTAGGACTCCTGCTCCTCAGAGAGTCCGGCCTGCTAACAGCCAGTGGCCTCTGCTCATCTGGAGCCCCCAGGCTGCAGTACAGTCTATATCTGATCACCAAGTATCACTGGTGGCCAGGTTCTCTCTATTCCCTCTCTCGAGGGGATAGTTCCTGCACAGCCGAGGACCACCTGCCCCTCAGGTGGTTCCTGGCCGAGCTGCCCATGTCTCCCGCTTCACGGGAGATATCCTACAGTTACACCAAACACTTACACTTATTGGGTGTCCAGAGGTTAGTCATACTTGTATTATTGGTGATTCTGCAGATCATCCATAATTAAGTATACATCTGTATTATTGATAATTCTGCAGATCATCAATAATCAGATTCCCTCTGTGTGCTGACACCAATCGTTACAAAATGGAGGTAAGATTCATTTGTTTGCTAAGTTGTATGGCCCTGCAGCGAGCTGTTAAAGCTGCAGAGTGCAGAAGTGTCAAAAATTGCCTGGTTGTGAGGGGGGTGTAAGCCTGTAGTCCTCAACTGGCTAAAATGTTTGCTTTTGATCCCCCACCCCTCCAGTGACTCTATCTGGGTTTTTGTACACTTTGTACATTTTTTTTTTAAGTAATTGTGGCTACAGGGATACTGTGGAGGTTTTAGAAATTTGCCTATTGTCAGTCAATGGGGCATCATAATGTTTTGTGATGTTCAGCCACTCCTAATCACAAGCAACTGCTAACAAGGCTTAGTCATACAGTGCTGCCCATAATTATTCATACCCCTGGCATATTTTGACTTTACGTTACTTTTATTCAACCAACAAGTCATTTATTTGATGAGAAATGACATAGGTGTCTCCCAAAATATAAGCTGATGTACAAGAGGCATTATTGTGGGGAAAAATAACATACAGTTAAACAAAAAATGACCAGTCCAAAATTATTAATTCCCTTCAAACTGTCACAGTCTGAGGGGAAATCCAAAGTTCTATACCATTCCAAATAGTCCAAGCTGTTCTAAAGCATCCTAATTACCCTGATTAATTTGGAACAGCTGTTGTAATCTACTCAACAGGTGAAAATCAGCAGCTCTCTGCAGTTGGTTTGTGGACAGTCATGGCTAAAACAAAGGACTACAGGACCTACTACACTATATTGTCTCTTGGTCTCTCCCCACTCTTTTTGAACCAGACAATAAGGGCCCTTTCACAGTATAAAGCGTGTAGGAAGGGGGCAATCGTTTTCCTGTGCACTTGTACGTTGCAATTGTACCAGCAGTAAAAGTTGTATTGAATGGTGTTGTATGGCATTATGGCAGAAATGCCACATTCAGAGAATGGGATCAGCTGTTCTCTGGATCTGGGATCAACGATGGTGTCCTTGCAGTTGCATGTGGCTCAATCAGATGGAAACACCAACTTCCTGTTGGCGTTTGGATCTTAATAACCCCCTCTGTACGGTACAGCTGCTGGCATTATTCTGACATCCGTAGCAGCCAATCATGAGCCAGATCTGCCTGGCCAGGTTAGACTTCTGCAATGTGTGACGCAGAGGAGAGTATATTCCAGCGATGGTGCTGTGCTCATACAGAGGTCATTCAGCTGTAACTAGCAACATAATGGCGGCTCAGGAAAGCCTCTGTTCTGTGTGTTTAGGTTGGAGCTGTGAGCGTCTCTAGTGCAGAATCATCACAATGGCGGCCAGGGGCGTCGCTAGCCCTATTGCGGGGGGCTCGTGCCGCCAATGTATTTTCAGGGGTGCCCGCTGCCCACTCCCAGCCGCCGCTGCCCTCCCAGGCTGACCCCGCTGCCAGACAGCCAGCAGCATCAGACCTCGATTAGCAGGCAACCAGATAGAGTGGGCGCTAGGACCTAGAGGACACCGCTGATATACGGAAGTGACATCACTTCCGCATATACAGTGTGGTGCGCCCGGCGCCCTCTTACTGGTCGGGTCGCCCGCTGATCGAGGTCTGACACGCTGCTGGCTGCGAGGTGAGGGGGCACCTGTCACTCACTACCTAACCTGAGGGGCACCTGTCACTCACTACCTAACCTGGGGGTCCCTGTCACTCACTACCTAACTGGGGGTCCCTGTCACTCACTACCTAATGGGGGTCCCATCTCTACCTAAACTATTCAGGCCAGCCAGCTCAACATCACCACCAGCAAACCAGCCCAGAATCACTGTCAAAAAGGCCACAGCATCACCACCAGTCAGGCCAGCATTTACTTCAACCAGCCAAGCACAGCCCAGCATTACCACCAGCCAGGTCAAAGCATCACCGCCAGCCAACCCGGCCACAACATCACCGCCAGCCAGGCCACAGCATCACTGTCAGGCCTTTCAGCCCACACATCATCCCCAATCCAGCCAAAAACAGTATTGCCAGGCACAGCAGTCAGTAGAGGAGAATTTAGAAGCTAGGTGAGAGGTGTCTAGCATATTAAGAGGGCATTCTGCCTATTTATGTGAAATGCTGTCTATTTACGTGCCTCATGACTGCTGAATTTGTCTTGTTGGGGGCCTCATGATTGCTGATTTTGTCGGGGGCCTCATGATTTGTTGGGGGCCTCATCATTGCTGAATTTGTCTTGGGGGGGGGGGCTCACGATTGCTGAATTTGTCTTGATAGGGGCCTCATGATTGCTGAATTTCTTGTTGTGGGTCACATGATTGCTAACTGCAAGACTATGGGTAAAGCTGAATCATCATCCTATGAGACAATAGCATTAACATCCCTGGCGTTCAATTTTCCCAGGATTTCTGTGCAAACAGTGATAAAATGTATTTTTAAATCTTTTTTCCTGCAACTTGCCAAAATGTGTCAAGCAAGGGTCTAGTATACAGTGCAGGAGAGTATTGATGTGTATGCACGTTTATACTGTTCACAGCATGTTTTTTTGGATGGACATTTCTGTCCATACCGCTAGGGAGGTTTTAAACCTACTTTTTTAGCTTTTTAAAAGCGTAAATAAAACTGGGATGTTCTAAAGTTTCTTTTTTTTTTTTTATGAGTAGGATGGATGAAATTGTTTATCTTCAGTTTATTGTCAACTTGGATTTTCCATAATGTTCAGGTGTTAAAACGTTTGTACAGTATTTAGTTTAAATTGCTGTTGCGACTTTGCGATAAGTGACTTTTGGGTTGCAGTTTGGGCACTCAGCCGCCAAAAGGTTCACCAGTGCCACCACTGTCCTGATCTAATGTCCCACCATTGCTAAGTTCATGTAAATTTGTCTCCACACCCACATTCTGGTCCATGGCCACACCTATTTTTCGGTGCAACGCATGCCGCACAACGTTACCCTCATATTTTTCGGCAAACTAGCTGCAGTGTGCTGATCTTTGCTGCCTACAGTACGTACAGTATAAGCTGTTCTCTAGTGCCTGCACTGTGTGCTGATCTACCTCCAGTGTGTACAGTATAAGGAGTTACTCTGTGCCTTTACTGATTGTAAACCAGCTGTATTTTATGCTGATCTCTGCTACTTTCAGTATGTACAGTATTGGGTACAAAGCCTGTTACACACATAAAATTTTGATTAGCCAATTTTAGCTCTGTTCATCAAATTCATTGTCTGTTGCCCCACATACTGCATGGGGGTGGTAAAATTGTCCAGTGATTGACCAATCAAAATTGTATATGCATATACATCTTTGATCTATGCCTATACTGATTCTAAATTATCTAAATAAAGGACAGGGGGCTCCATCTATTATTTCGATGGGCAGGCCCATTATCTCTAGCTTACACTGCTGCGAAGTTCATGTACGTTTGGCCCCACCCATGACCATGCCCACTCACTGCATGACCATGCCCATTTTTGCCACCAACCCCCCCCTTCCCCGCCTAGTGCCCACAGGTGCCCCGATCTCCAAGGACCCTAGCAACGCCCCTGATGGCGGCAGACCGTGCTGAGCGAGAGGAAGATGGCAGCCCGGAGATTGTATCGAGTGGTAACATCTTGGGATCTTTTACGGAGAGCAAACAGACACGAGACCTGATTGTCAACCTGCAGATGTCCTGTATGGAGCCGGTGAGCAGAGAGGTGTGCGCACAGAGGTTTAAAGGTGAGCCAACCAGACTGCGAATCACTAGATCAATATGTGTGTGACTGCGGGACATAGTGAGTCCTGCTGATCCAGACTATGGGGGTGAAGGTGGGATTGCTGGGTGAATAGAACTCGGCGCTTGGGGATTAGGTAGGGGTAGAAGATGAGAAGCCTGTATGTCCCTTGTCGGAGTCTCACCATTCTCTCTTCTTTCATTGTAGTTATTATGGACAATTATCAGGAGCAGCCTTACCTTCTGGATCCACATCTAGGTAAGCTATTTTCATAACTGTTATAATTTAAGTAGGCCTCAGTTCTTTGGACTGAGGTTTAGGTAAAAGGCTTGTTCGCAGAGTATACCTTTTTAAATAGTTTTTCGTGATGCAGGCAGAAGCATCTCAGTGTCTGCTTGAAGCAGATGCTACAAGCAGATACTGAGAACATGTTCCTGATGGAAGGCCACAGGCCTACACTGCCCCAGACAAATGGACTATGGGAACAATCAACATAGGCCATATTTGCAAAACAACATTCTTGCAACTGGGACAAAGGGGCTCATAGAATATTAATTGAGTAGGTGTGTATCATGACATCACAAGGGATCTGAACCAATCATAGATGGTTCAGATGATGACACAGTTAACTCTTTCCTGGTCAGTATTAAGGTTCATGATTTGCCAATGAAGGGCACTCTTACTTTCATGCTCTCTATCTACTGACTGGAACCCTAATTACTTTCCTTTATTTATGTAATCTGATATAATGTATGCTGTACATAGGTAGTCTAGATGTAACGTAGTATAGATGTAAGATGACCTGATTACCTTCAGCAGGAAGGTAATCACGAAGCTATAACGCAACGCAAGAATCTGCTTTGCTAAGATCTAACTAACTGTATCTGTATATCTGTTTACTGAATAAACAACTTGGAACTTGGAAGCCTAAAGAAGTTCTATCTCCTATAATGCTTACTGTGAGGATAGTCGAGTCAGCTCACATTCTATGAGGTGCACCTCTAAGGGGGTGCTGGTGTCGGAGCAAAGGTGATTTCTAACAATAACCATAGACAAGAGTCGGGCCAGCAAGGCACCTCCAGGCCGTAGAGAAATGTTGCTAATGTTAATACCAGTGTGGAGCCAGTTGACACTTAACTTTGTAAACAGATCACTTTGTTAACCTGTCAGGGCTGCTATATCAGGATCATGGCTTCAAAGTGATAGGTTCAGATCAGAGTCATGGCTACAGTCATTGCTTCAGATCAGGTTCATGGTGTCAGAACAGGGTCCGACTCCAGTCAATGGCTCAGATCAGTCATGCCGTCGAGTCCTGGGTTCAGAACAGGGTCATGGCTACAGTGTCGAGGGTTCAGATCAGGGGTGTGGCTACTGAGTCATGGGTTCAGATCGGGGTCATGGCTACCGAGTCATGGGTTCAGATCAAGGTCATGGCTTCAGATCAGGGCTGTGGCATCAGTCATGGGTTCAGATCAGGATAATGGTGTTTACATTTCGAACCAATTTCTGACTCTGATGCCTATTATAATTTGTATGTAATTAAAAGTAAACCCATTAAGTTATAAAGTTATTATTACTATTTAGTATTTATATAGATCCGACACCTTATGCAGAGCTTTGCACAGTATATTGTCTTGTCACTTAAAGAGGAATGTTAACCAAGGAATAAACTCCATTCCAGTCAGTAGCTGATACCCCTTTCCCATGAGAAATCTTTCCCTTTTCTCTAATAGATCATCAGGGGAGTCTGTATGGCTGATATTGTGGTGAAACCCCTCCCACAGTGTAATGTCATGACCATGGTCCTGATTGTTTGCTCTCTGAGAACCTCATTGTATTGTGGGAAAGAACGGCTTTTTCCAACTGGCAAGCAAGCAGTATTTCACTCTGTGCATAGAATTCTCAGTAATGAACATTCCGCACAGATCACCTGGCAGAACTAAACACGTCACCACCAGTGATGCATTTCAAAATGTTAATCAGGGAGAGGAAAGATTTTACAATGGGCAAACACTGACTAAATAATCTGTAAATACTATTGTAAACCAATGTTTCTCAAACCTGTCCTCGTGACTCCCCAGCGATGCATGGTTTGCAGGCAACCTTGCTTATGCACAGGTGGGGTAGTTAGTGTCTCAGCTAGGTGGATTCCATGTAGCTGAGACACTAATTACCCCACCTTTGCATAAGTGAGGTTGCCTGCAAACCATGCACTGCTGGGGAGTCATAAGGACAGGTTTGAGAAACTCACAATAAGCAATTTTATTATTTTCACTTCAAATCCTATTTAACTGTCCCTCAGAGGGGCTCACAATTGAATGCCTACCATAGCCCCATGTCTATATTGTGTAGTGTATGTATCATAGTCTGTATGTTTTTGAAATAAGGGAGGAAACTGGAGTGCCTGGAGGAAACCCATATAGACACAAGCAGAACATACAAACTCTGTCCTTTGTTATAAGGTTACTGAATAAGATGTAGATGTAGAATTATGCACCCTTCTGGTTAGTTCATTTAAATGGCATATATTTGCCTAATACTACATAATCTCAGTTTTATTTGCATCTCATTAACCACTGACACATCTATAGCCTTTCATTTGTGAGGGTTGTATATTATATGGAGTATTCACACTGGCAGGGATGGCATGCCTTGCATGGTAGGAAATGTATATTTACCATTTATTTCCTGTATGTATGTGTAATTGGAGGAGGTTGGACATGCTGTGGATAAAGAAATCTGAGTTGGGAGTTGTGCTTGTCCGAAGCCCTGCATAGCAGTGTGCTGATAAGCGCATTACTCATGTTTTACCACTGCGAGGCTTCAGAGCTCTCATCTCTCTCCTGGCTCAGTGCGGTGATAGTAGTCCTACTTTGTCTTGCAGGGTGGATGTTGGAGTTACTGCTAGAAATTATACAGGATAAATCCTCCTCACCTGATTTCTTCCACTTGGCCTTCAAATTCCTCCTTATCATTTCTAAGGTAAGTCAGACAAACCCTGGCCTGGGTTTTCTCTCTGAAGGCCGGTGACACTGATTCAGGCCTAGTGCACACCGAGCGGTATTGGTAGCATTTTTAGAACCGCTTGCGGATGTGGAAACGCTTGGGTAATGTATTTCAATGGGCTGGTGCACACCAGAGCGGTAGGCGTTTTGCAGAAATGCATACTCCCGGGTTGCAGCATTTTTTTTTGGATTTCTGAGGCGTTTCTGCTTCCAATGTTAAGTATTGGAAAAACGCTTGATAAAATGCCAGATCGGACCGGTTTTCCAGGCGTTTTTGTTATAGTTGCTGCTCAGTAACAGCTTTACTGTAACAATATCTGTAAAATGGGCGTGGCAATGACCGGATAAGGGCGGAGCTAACTGTAATTTAAAGTGATCCCGGGGTGAGAGTGATATGGAGGCTGCCATATTTATTTCCTTTTAAACAATACTAGTTGCCTGGCGGCCCTGCTGATCTATTTGGCTGCAGTAATAAACTGAATTACACCAGCAACAAGCATGCAGCTTAATCTTCTCAGTTCTGACAATATTGTCAGAAACCCCTGACCTGCTGCATGCTTGTTCAGGGTCTATGGTTGAAAGAATAAGAGGCAGAGGACCAGAACGGCAGCCAGGCAACTGATATTGCTTAAAAGGAGAGAAATTTGGCAGCCTCAATATTATTCTCACCTCAGGTTCCCTTGAAAAGTGCAACGCAAAGACAGTGGGCCCAAGTTTTGGTGACCCTTTCCCCAGAAAATTCACATTATTGTGCAGGTTTTCTCAAGAAAATACACATAATGTGAGCAGATTTGCCCAGAAAATACATTCAATCATGTTGACAGATATGCCCAGAAAATACGTGCTATGATGTCGGCAGATATGCCCAGAAAATACGTGCAATCATGTCGGGCAGATATGTCCAGAAAATACGTTCAATCATGTCGGCAGATATGCCCAGAAAATACGTGCTATGATGTCGGCAGATATGCCCAGAAAATACGTGCTATGATGTCGGCAGATATGCCCAGAAAATACCTGCAATCATGTCGGCAGATATGCCCAGAAAATACCTGCAATCATGTCGGCAGATATGCCCTGAAAATACCTGCAATCATGTCGGCAGATATGCCCAGAAAATACCTGCAATCATGTCGGCAGATATGCCCAGAAAATACCTGCAATCATGTCGGCAGATATGCCCAGAAAATACCTGCAATCATGTCGGCAGATATGCCCAGAAAATACCTGCAATCATGTCGGCAGATTTGCCCAGAAAACACATGCAATCATGTAGCAAATTTGCCCAGAACATACATGCAATCATGTGGCAGACCTGCCCAGAACATACACGCAATCATGTGGCAGACCTGCCCAGAACATACACCTGCTAAAATAAATAATAAAAAAAAACATTTACTCACCTGCAGCAGCAGACCTCCTGTCCCAGCCTCCATCCGGCGCGCAGCTCCCATGGGTGGATAGGTAGCCTGGTGGGTAGGTAGGTAGGCAGCCGGGTGGGTAGGTAGGTAGCCCTTAGCCGGGTGGGTAAGTAGCCTGGTGGGTGGCTGGGTAGCCGGGTGGGTAGCCTGGTGGGTGGCTGGGTAGGTGGGTAGGTAGCCTGGTGGGTGGGTAGGTGGGTGGTTAGGTAGCTGGGTGGGTGGGTAGGTAGCCTGGTGGGTCTTTAGGTAGGTAGCCTGGTGGGTTGGTAGGTAGTCAGGTAGGTAGGTAGCCGGGTGGGTGGTTAGGTATCTGGGTGGGTAGGTAGCCGGGTGGGTGTGTAGGTATCCGGGTGGGTAGGTAGCCAGGTGGGTGGGTGGGTAGGTAGCCGGGTAGGTAGGTAACCGGCAGGGTGGTTAGGTAGCCAGGTGGGTAGCTAGGTAGCCGGGTGGGTAGGTAGCCGGGTGGGTGGGTAGGTGGCCGGCAGGGTGGTTAGGTATCCGGGTGGGTAGGTAGCCGGCAGGGTAGGTAGCCGGCAGGGTGGTTAGGTAGCCGGGTGGGTAGCTAGGTAGCCGGGTGGGTAGGTAGCCGGGTGGGTGGGTAGGTAGCCGGGTAGGTAGCCGGCAGGGTGGTTAGGTAGCCGGGTGGGTAGCTAGGTAGCCGGGTGGGTAGGTAGGTAGCCGGAAGGGTGGTTAGGTAGCCGGGTGGGTGGTTAGGTAGCGGGGTAGGTAGCCGGGTGGGTGGTTAGGTATCTGGGTGGGTAGGTATCCGGGTGGGTGTGTAGCCGGGTAGGTAGGTAGCCGGAAGGGTGGTTAGGTAGCCGGGTGGGTAGCTAAGTAGCCGGGTGGGTAGGTGGGTGGGTGGGTAGGTAGCCGGGTAGGTAGCCGGCAGGGTGGTTAGGTAGCCGGGTGGGTAGCTAGGTAGCCGGATGGGTAGGTAGGTAGCCGGGTGGGTGGTTAGGTAGCGGGGTAGGTAGCCGGGTGGGTGGTTAGGTAGCGGGGTAGGTAGCTGGGTGGGTGGGTGGGTAAGGTAGCCGGGGTGGGTAGCTATCCGGGTGGGGGGCCCGACTATCCTCCCTCACTCACCTCGGGGCCCCCCTCCCGGTATTCGCGGCGGCCGGCGGGAGAGCAGAAAATACAGGAAGTCTCCGGCCGGGGCTGCAGCAGACGCTAGAGGCAGCTGCTGCTTAGTTTCCGATATGTCTCCAAGTTGGAGACATATCGGAGACCAAGCGGCAGCTGCCTCTAGCGTCTGCTGCAGACCCGGCCGGAGACTTCCTGTATTTTCCGCTCTCCCGCCGCATGGGGGGGGGGGGGGGCCCGAGGTGAGGGGGGAGGACAGGAGTCGGGGCCCCCCAGGTTAAAAAAATAAGATTAAAAAAAAAAAAAAAAAAAAAAACTGCAATACTTAATGGGCCCCTGAAGCAGCGGAACTTCAGGGGCCCTCGTGCGGCTGCACGGCCGTATGTCCGCCACTGTGCACCAGGCCATAGACTTTAGAGTATCGTACCATGTCAGCCATCAGTAAAAGCAAGAAGATTTGAATCAGCATGATGCTATTTACAGTGCTGCCCATAATTATTCATATCCCTGACAAATTCTGACTTACTTTTGTACAACCAACAAATAATTTTTTTTTTTGACGGGAAATGGGTGTCTCCCAAAGGCTAAGACAATGTACAAGAGGCATTATTGTGTGTGTGTGTGTGGGGGGGGGGGGGGGGGGGGGTAGAATCTCAGCTCTTATTTACATTTTGAGCAAAAAGTGTCCAGTCCAAAATTATTCATACCCTTCTCAATAATCAATAGATAAACCTCGATTGGCTATTATAGTGATCAAACGCTTCCTATAATTGCAGACCAGCTTTTTGCCTGTCTCCACAGGTATTTTTGCCCATTCATCTTTAGCAATAAGCTCCAAATCATTGAAGTTGGAGGGTCTTCTTGCCATCACCCGGATCTTTAGCTCCCTCCACAGATTCTCAATTAGATTCAAGTCAAGACTCAAGACTGTGGCTGGGCCACTTCAAAACGTTAGTTGTCTGCTAACCATCTCTTCGCCACTTTTGCTGTGTGTTTTGGGTCATTGCCATGCTGAAATGTCCACTGGTGTACAAGGCCAAGTTTCTATGCAAGACTGCCTGATGATGTCGTTGAGAATTCTCATGTATTTTTTTTTTGTTTTGTTTTTTTCATGGTGCCATTTACATGATTAGGTTCCCTGGTCCATTGTCTGAAAAATTGCCCCCAAAGCATTAGGTTCCCACCACCATGTTTGACAGTGGGTATGGGGTTCTTAGGGTTGAAGGACTCTCTTTTGTTACGCCAAATGAAGGAGGCATCATTGTGACAAACATTTGAATTTTTGTTTCGTCTGACCATAACACAGAAGACCAGAAGTCGTCTTCTTTGTCCAGATGAGCATTTGCAAAGGCCAAGTGAGCTTTTGTGTGCCTTATCTGGAGAAGTGGTGTCCTCCTTGGTCTGCATCTGTGGAACCCAGCAGTGTGCAGTGTCCGTTGGATTGTCTGCCTTGAGACATTGCCACCAGAAGTGCCCAGATTCACCAGGATGGCTTTGTTGGTGATCCTTGGATTGTTTTTCTCTTCTCTCACTGTTCTCCTGGACAGCACAGGTGTCACTTTTGGCTTTCAACCACGTCCTCTGAGATTTTCTACAGTGGGACATCTTTTTAATAATGCTTTGCACTGTAGCCACAGGAACTTGAAAACATTTAGAAATAGAGATGGCCCGAAAGGTTCCCTGCAAACTTATGTGGTTCGCGATCGCGGAGAACCGCAAACTTTTCCGGAAGTTTGATTTGCCCCCATAGTGCATCATTAGGGTTAACTTTGACCCTCTACATCAGTCAGCAGGCACATTGTAGCCAATCAGGCTACACTCCCTCCTGGAGCCCCACCCCCCCTTATAAAAGGTAGGCAGTGTCAGGCTTTTGACTCACTCGTGTGTCTGCAGTAATTAGAGAAGGGAGAGCTGCTGTGCAGAGACCTATAGGGAAAGGTTAGTTAGGCTCTTGTAGGCTTGTTAGCTTGCTCCTTGCTGATTCTTATTGCTAAAAATAGCACCCCTCAACAGCTCTTTTGAGTTTTGAGAGCTAATCTTGTTCTTGTCATTGCTATATTTTTTTTTTAATTTTTTTTTTTTTTTGTGGCCCACTTGCATTCTATACAGCCCTGTCAGTCAGTGGCAGCTGGCCTTTAGCCACTTGGTGTTATAATTACTACTGTGCCAGGTGCACATTATAATACCCATCACTGCATATACCTACCTGTTGTTCACTTCGGTGCACCCACCTACCTATGTGAGCGCACGCAGTGTCACTGTGCCTGTCCAGTACCTATCTGTGTGTGACAGGTGCACATTGTAATACCCATCACTGCATATACGTACCTGTTGTTTACAGTGCACCCACCCACCTTCCTACACACACACACGCAGTGTGATATTTAATACCACCAGTCACTGTACCTGTTCACGGTACATGTGTGTGAGACAGGTGCACATTTGTAATACCCACCACTGCATATACCTACCTGTTGTGTTCAGTGCACCCACCTACCTACGTGAGTGCATGCAGCACGCAGTGTGATATATCACTCCATACATACCTGTTAACTGCACCTGTGTGACAGTGCATTGTATTAGTCAAGTCAGTGCATACCTTTCACTTCATCCCCCCCCCCCCCCCCCCATATGGACAAAACAGGTAGAGGCAGACCCAGAGGGAGGCCACCCGGCAGCCCTGTGCGAGGTTGTGCTGATGTGATTTTGTGCGGCCCTGGACCAAAGAACAGTGCTCAGAAGAAGGCATGTCCTATCAACTCCCAAGATTGTCAGGACTAGAGATGGCCCGAACCTCCGATTTTCGGTCCGTGAACGCGAACTTCCGCAAAAGTTCGGTTCACACAAACTTTTGCGAACTTCAATAGAATTCAATGGGGAGGCGGACTTTGAAAACTAGAAAAATTTATGCTGGCCAGAAAAGTGATGGAAAAGATGTTTCAAGGGGTCTAACGCCTGAGTTTTTTCAGTGACTACAAGAGGGAAAAGAAAAATGTCAAAAAGACCTTATTGTTTTTGGCTCACAGTATTGCAGTGCTAACAGTTAAAATTTACAGCCAGGTGGTGCGCTCTATGTATAGTTACCAAACCACAAGTTCCAAATATCCACAGAATAGTAGTGCTCAGTTCATATATTCTACCGTCCAGAGTCTTTTCAAAATTCTCTTTGGCATATGAACACACCTCAAAAAAAAAAAAAAAAAAAAACCATATAGAGATTGCAATAGTGCAGACTGTTAAATGGTTAAGCATTACATCACCAGTGTGACTCCTTCCACTTCCTATAGTGTGCAAGTAAGGGGGATATGGTAGACCACCACCAGCTAAGCATACACTCCCCTCAAAACCCCTATAGTTCCCCTGCGCTATTGCAATCTCTATATGTGTGGTTTTGTTTTTTGTTTTGCTTTGTTTTTGTTTTTTGTTTGTTTTTTAGGCGTGTTCATATGCCAAAGAGAATTTTGAAAAGATTCTGGACGGTAGAATATATGAACTGAGCGCTACTATTCTGTGGATATTTGGGACTTGTGGTTTGGTAACTATACATAGAGCGCACCACCTGGCTGTAAATTTTAACTGTTAGCACTGCAATACTGTGAGCCAAAAACAATAAGGTCTTTTTAACATTTTTCTTTTCCCTCTTGTAGTCACTGAAAAAACTCAGGCGTTAGACCCCTTGAAACCTCTTTTCCATCACTTTTCTGGCCAGCATATATTTGGGATATTTGGGACTTAAAGAGACTCTGAAGCGAGAATAAATCTCGCTTCAGAGCTCATAGTTAGCAGGGGCATGTGTGCCCCTGATAAAACGCTGCTATCCCGCGGCTAAACGGGGGTCCCTTCACCCCAAACCCACCCCTGCAAGACTTGGTCGTCAATTTGGTTGTAGATATTCCCTTCCTGGAGGCAGGGCTAACGGCTGCAGCCCTGCCTCTAGTCGCGTCTATCAGACACATATCGCCGCCTCTCCCCGCCCCTCTCAGTGAAAGAAGACTGAGAGGGGCGGGGAGAGGCGGAGGTAGGCGTCTGATAGAAGTGCGGGAGGCAGGGCTGCGGCGGTTAGCCCTGGAGGGGATTTGGGGGTGAAGGGACCCCCGTTAAGCCGTGGGATAGCGGCGTTTTAGCAGGGGCACACATGCCCCTGCTATCTGAGGTCTGAAGCGAGATTTATTCTCGCTTCAGACTCTCTTTAAAGTTTTTGAGAAAATTTGATTTTAAAATTCTACTTCTGACCATGGGAAAATTAAACATCTGCCGAATTTAGCGGTTAATAGCAAAGCCCCTTTAAAAGCTAGAAACACCAAAATTGCTGGGAGTGTTAAGAAGAACAGTGGGAACAAGAGGAACATTTTTTTTTTTTTCAAAAAGACTATATACTTTTTGAGAAAATTGATTTTAAGGTTTCAAAGAAAAGAGCCGATTCATTAACCTCTAGCCAACCGTGTCACGCCGATGGGCGTGGCCACGACGGCAGCCCCAGAACGCCGATCGGCATAAAGTCCTGCGGATCAGGCGGCGCGCACATCTCCTGTTTAGTGGGTTGAGCGGAGCTCCGCCTTCAGTCTCCGAGTGGCGCTTGCCGTTCGGAAGACTGTTACACAGTGAAACCGTTGTGTACTTACATGTACAGCACTGCGATCAGCAGCAGCGCTGTACTGGGGACAGCCATGTGACGCAAAGCCTATGACAGCCGATCGCCAGGATTGGCCAGCTGGGGGGAAGGGAAACAGACCCCACCAATAGAGATGGCCTGAACGGTTTCAGGCGAACTTTGGGTGGTTCGCGTTCGCAGGCGAAGGCGAACTTTTGAGGAAATTCAATTCACCCCATAATGCTCCATTGAGCACTACTTTGACCCTCTACATCACAGTCAGCAAGCACATTGTCGCCAATCAGACTACACTCACTGCTGGAGCCGCACCCCCCCTTATAAAAGGCAAGGTTCTCCTGCCGTTTTACTCACTCGTCTGCCTACAGTAATTAGTTAGAGACACTTAAGCGGAAAAAAAATTATGATATTATGATTTGTATGTGTAGCACAGCTAAGAAATAAAACATTAAGATCAGATACATCAGTGTAATTGTTTCCAGTACAGGAAGAATTAAGAAACTCCAGTTGTTATCTCTATGCAAAAAAGCCATTAATCTCTACGACTTTCAAAGTCGTGGAGAGGGCTGTCTTCTGACTTTTATTATCTCAACTGTAAGTGAACAGTTTTCTTTTTATTTCCCAGAGGAGAGGTCATTAGTTCAGACTGCTCTGAAAGAATCATTTTGAATGCAGAATGTTGTGTAATCTGCACATATTAGATATTAGATAATGATGCAATGTTAGAAAACACACTATATACCTGAAAATTAAAATATGAGAATATTTTCTTTGCTGCTAATCTTTTAGTAATTATTCATAGTACACAACCAATTCATTATATCATATTTTTTTTTCACTTCAGTGTCTCTTTAAGGGACAGCTGCTGACAGACTCTGAATGGGAAATCTTAGTTAGGCTCTTGTAGGCTTGTTAGCTTGCTAGCTTGCTCCTGGCTGATTGTTATTCCTTATTGCACCCTGTAGTGTTGGTGGTGGTATAGTGGTGAAGTGAGCTACCTACCACACACTCAGACCTGGGTTCTATTCCCAGCCAGTGTGAGTTGGCTTTTGACATGCTAAAAATTCTTAAGCAAGCTAATTTTTCTCTTGGATACATCATAATGGTACATGCTAAGTGAGTTACCTACTACACACTGAGACCTGCGTTCAATTCCCAGCCACAGTATGTAAGCTGGCTTTTGAAATGCTACAATTCCCTGGGAGATGAGACCCTCCTCTCTCCGGGAGGAGGGAGGAAGAAAAGGACTAAGGGAACAGTTAATAGGGTCTATGGGCTACCATATAGGATAAACAATGTTACTTTAGCAATTTTTTTCAATTTTTCCGATGGAATCCGGAATTCCACGAAATTTCGTACAAATCTGGTGGAATTTTCATAGCAACAGAATTTAACACTAACGGAATCCGTGATTTCCGGCAGAACGGAATTTGCTCTTTCCGATCATCCCTATTTCTGAATTAACTACCGATTTGTATTTATTTTTTTTATCACCTACTAGTACTTGGTGAATGGTGATATATCTCACTTCCCATTGACTTAAATCACGTGTCAAACTCTGGCCCGCGGGCCAACTTTGGCCCGCAGAGCGATATAAAAATTGGCCCGCCAGTGCTTTTATGATCATACATTGATTTTGGCCCGCGGCCACATTACCAGGTCTGCCCCATCCCGTCCCTGATCTGCTATTCTGGTGGCCGGCTCTGCCCTCCCTCCTCGTATGAGTGATCAAGGAAGGAAGACTTATGTTTTCCTCCTCGGCCTGCTAGCCGGTCACCCTTCTTCCTCGGCCGCCGCCCCTTTACCTCATGGAGTCGGCGGTCCGTCCTGCACCGAAACCTGCTCCCTTCATCCTCTTCACTACATTCCCGGCCCCCGGCGTGCAGCACAAGAATCCCCTGTGACGCTAAGACACCAGAGCGGCTCCCTTGGTAATATTGCGTACTTACTGCGACGTTACTGAGGGAGCCGCTCTGGTGTCTTCACGTCGGGGGGGGGGGGGGGGGGGCTGGGAATGTAGTGAAGAGGATGAAGGGAGCAGGCTTTGGTGCAGGACGGACCGCCAACTCCATGAGGTAAAGGAGCGGTGGCCAAGGAAGGAGGGGGGAGTATAAGGCTGGCGAGTACATTTGAAATCGGCGCCGGTAGACTTGGGCGCAGGATACAGCCGGTATATGGCTGATCCTGCTTCTGCACAAGTCCGGGCCGTATTAATTACTATTCCCCCTCCAGGCCGCCATGGATAGTGGGGGGAATGGGGGCCACCTACCTAGCTAACCTATAGTGGGGGCCACCTACCCAGCTAACCTATAGTGGGGGCCACCTACCCAGCTAACCTATAGTGGGGGCCACCTACCCAGCTAACCTATAGTGGGGGCCACCTACCCAGCTAACCTATAGTGGGGGCATCTACCTAGCTAACCTATAGTGGGGGCATCTGCCTAGCTAACCTATAGTGGGGTCACTTACCTAGCCTATAGTGGGGACACCTACTTAGCTAACCTATATTGGAGGCACCTACCTAACCTACATTGGGGGCACCTATGCCTGACTAACCTACACTGGGGGCACCTACTTAACTAACCTATTCTGGGGGCCAGGGGCGTAGCAATAGGGGGGGGTGCAGAGGTAGCCACCGCATCGAGGCCCTTGGGCAAGAGGGGCCCCGAAGGGCCCTCCCTCAACTACAATGGTAATCATTAACAAACTGTTCCCCCTCCCCTTCTTGCACCTCTGGCACTGTAGTTTCCGTTGGCAGGTTTTGGTGCACCATAACGATTATGTATAGAGTGCTTGGGGGGGACTCCATTGTAAAACTTGCATCAGGGCCCACAGTTCCTTAGCTATGTGTAATGATCTGCTCTGCTGTCTGCACAGACAGGGAGCTTTTTGACCATTTTTCAGGTCTGCATGCTGCAGGTCCCTGGAAAGTAGACCTGTTTTCACTCTGCAAGTTTCAGACTTGCTGTTCTGGTGAGGGATTTGCATTCACTTATCTGGTTATTGATAGCTCTGCCTCTCTTGAAGGCTTGCAGTATAAATGTCATTTCCTCCTAGAATTCCCTGCTGGTCATAAAGGTTTGGTTCTGCTGGACTTACCTTGAGTTTCAGCCCCTCTAATTGTTTGCTAAATGTTATCTTAGAGTAGTTTATCCTTGGGAGTGCACTAGCATTCCTTCTAGCGCAGTCAGGTTGTTTATTATCTGTATTGCCTAGTTCTGTCTTGTCTGTTTGGATCGCACCCACCCTAGCGGTAGAGGCGGTGGTTCCTTCTGTACTCTGTAAGCCAGAGCTTTGGTTGCTACTGGTTACTCCTTCTGTCTGTCTTGTCTGGTCCGTGCGATGGTACTGTCGCCAGCGGTGGCTGACAGTGAATCGTTCTGTCCTGTTCCTAGATCGCATTCGCCCTAGCATTAGAGGCGGTGGATCTCTCTCTTGTCTGAACCTTGGAGTTTAACCTTAGCTGCGGTTGCTATTGGTTACTCCTTCTGTCTGTCTTGTCTGGAACGAATGCTTGCTGTTGTCTGGGTGAGGCAACCGATTAGCAAGCGTTCGCGTTCTGTTTATGTTTATTTTTCCATGTTTCATTTGTTAGTCAGGGTTGGTACGTTTTGTCACTGTTTTGCTTAACGTGCAGTGACCGTACCTTGAACGCGCTTTGTCGCTATTGCGCTTAACGTGTGGTGACCGCGTTTAGCTAGTCCTGTCTGTTCTTTCGTGTTGGATTGTAGGTTGCTAATTGTCTTTATTCATTCTATGTTCTGTTTTTACTGCGTCTTGTGTCTCTGCTAGCAATCGTGATTCTTGCGATTGCTTTATCACTTTGGTCTTCGCTGTTGTATGTCAACCGTTGCTGGGTGGCAACTAGATTGGTGGACATACATACAT
Source organism: Hyperolius riggenbachi (assembly GCF_040937935.1). Lineage (NCBI taxonomy): Eukaryota > Metazoa > Chordata > Amphibia > Anura > Hyperoliidae > Hyperolius > Hyperolius riggenbachi. The sequence goes on from NC_090657.1 coordinate 190,603,503, forward strand.
TCTGTCTCTGTGTCACTCTCTCCCGAGTGGCTATCTTGCCCTGTTTTGCTTCACTTCGTACAATCTCCATCTGGCATCTGTGGTTGTACAGAGACCAAGTTCCTCTGTACTCCACAGCTCCATCTGCCGGTAGGAATTCCTCTCTACAGGTGCACTTGCACCAAAGCTGGGTTCCCCTATCCAAACGCTTGTGGAGTGTTTCTGCACTGTCAGCGCACATGTTGTGTGCTGACCACGGAGATAATTCCACAATAGGTACACTATGCCACTGCTGGGGGCAACTATCATGGCTACCTATACTGGAGGTGTCTACCTGGCTAACCTATACTGGTTGCACCTATGCCTGACTAACCTATCCTGGGGGCACCTACCTAGCTAACCTATACTGGGAGCTTCCTATGCCTAGCTAACCTATAGTGGGGGCACCTACCTGGCTAACCTATACTGATTGCACCTATGCCTGTCTACCTATATTGGGGTCACTAGCTAACCTAAACTGGGTGCACCTATGCCTTGATACCTATACTGGGGGCACCTATGTCTGGCTTCCTATACAGGGGTCACCTATATCTGGCTACCTCCTACCTTCATATACCAAGGGTGTTTGTTTTTGTTTTGTTTTTTTTGTTTGTTTTTTCCCCACCGCAGCTATGGCACGCGGTGCAAATTGTTAGGTGTTGTGCGGTCATTCCAAATTGGGGGGGGGGGGGGGGGATAAATATGATTGTTGGCCCTCAACCTGGTCTAAGTTTTTTTCATTTTGACCCTCCGCCTTTTTGTTTGACACCCCTGACATAAATGGGGTCTGGAGCCTTGAGTGCTGTTTGCTGGACTTTATTTATTTATTTATTTTTTGGGTACTTATCCATTAGCCGGGCGCATCCGGCAGGTGGCGCTAATTACTATTCCTCCTCCAGGCCACCATGGATAGTAGGGAAAGATGAAACTCTGGTGGAGTTTTGTCGACACCTGCCGGATGCGCCCGGCTAACTGAGAAGTACCTTTTTTTTTGTTTTGTTTTGGGACAAGTTTTTTTTTTTTATGCCACTGTTTTCCCGCATGGTTTCCACATGTTTACTATGTAATTACATGTTTCCCAAATTTTTTTACGCATTGTTCCCAAACATGCGGAACATTTTTTTTTTTAGTGAATGTGGAAAAAATGCTGAAATTATCACTGGCGGTAATATAGCGGTAAAAAAAAATCTCTTACCGCATGTGTGATTGTGAATAGAGCCCATTAACCTCTAGCATTTTGCGGATCTGCTGAGGTTTTTGGTGTGCACTGGGCCTCAGGCAGTGTTTCTCAAACCCTCAGGACTAGTCCCCAGTAGTGCATGTGCAGGCAGTCTCCCCTATGCACAGGTGGGGTAATTAGTCTCAGCTAGGTGGCTTGTATGTAGCTGAGACACTGATTACTCCACCTGTGCACAGATGAGGCTGCCTGCAAAACATGCAACATTGGGGAGTCATAAGGACAAGTTTAACCACTTCAGGATTCTGCGTACGCTTAAGTACGCCCCTGAATCCTGAAGTGGATTCCATGGAAACGGACACTTGTATGAGCGGCCGTTCCATGTCAGTTCACGGAGGGTGTCTCCGTGAACAGCCTGCGAACCGCCGATCACGGCTTGCAGGGTAAATGTAAACACGCGAGGCAGCGCCGTAGAGGAGATCGGTGATCCCCGGCCTCTGATTGGCCGGGGATCGCCGGCATCTGAAAGGCTAAAGCCCCCCCCGGCTGCTATCTGATCGGTGCTGCGGGCTGGAGAGCCCACACAGCACCGATCAGAAAAATACCCCCCTGGCACAGAAGTGGTTAAGAAACACTGCTGTAAGGCAATCCTCTGAGTGAGGTAAGATGTACTGTTGCATGGCACTGCGTAATATGTAAACGCTTTATAAATAAGGGTTAGTTTACACTGGGCAATTTTTTTTCAGCGACTTTGCTGATCACTAGCGATCAGTAAAATGCTGCTGCTAATGCAGGGCCAGGCCGAGGCAGGGGCGAGAGAGGCTCCAGCCTCAGGACACAGTGTAGGAGGGCCGCACAACTAACTCAGCTATCATTTCCTATTGTGTTTGAAGTAGAGATAAATAAGGAAAAGGGGATACATAGCAGTGACTACAAGCCAGATCTCTAGAGAATAAGGTGTTGGGAGCCCTGGGGCGCCTCTTAGTCTAATAGCAATCAGTGTGTGACGGCTGGGGTGGGAGGGATGGATGGAGGGGCGCACTTTGGTGTCTTAGCCTTGGGTGCTGGAGGACCTGGTCCCGTCTCTGTGCTAATGCAAGTCAATGGTAGTGTTCACACTGTAGCGATTGCCAGTGATTAGCGATTTGCTGATGGCGTATGCAGCATTTTAGGAGCGATTGCATTTTAATGTTACAGAATCACAATACGCAATCATTCCTAAATCGCATTCCTAAATCGCTTTCCTGTAGAGTGAAAAAACAGCTTCTTGCTGATCGCTGCCGATCAGCAAAATGCTACCAAAAAGCGCCCAGTGTGAACTAGGGCCCGTGTGAGTGCTCTATCTGTACATTCAATTAGGAGTTTAGAGATGGCCACTAGCAATATGTAGGTCAGGCTTTTTTTTTTTTTTTTTTTTTTTTTTTTTGAATTTAACTTTTTATTGGGTCAGGCTTATTTTAAAGAGCTTATTGTAACCCAGGATTGAACTTCATTCCAATCAGTAGCTGATACCCCCTTTACCATGAGAAAGCTTTAGGGCTTGTTTCCACTGTTGCGGTGCGGAATTGCCTGGATTCCACCGCGGACGAAATCGCATGCGGATGCGTTTCCTCATGCTGTTTTCCCCGCGATTTCGCATGCGATTTTGCATGGCTAAGAAGCAGACGAATTTAACCACGTCACTGCCTGTGTAAATTTCCATACCATTAAATTCGAAATTGCACGTGAAATCGCAGGGAAAACCGCATGACAAAGTCGCATGCGATTTCCCTATTAAAAGCATTGCGGGTGATTCGCCCGCATTCCAGCCGCACACAAAATCTGACGGCTCTGCCGTGCAGATTTCCCCCACACACCAAAACGCACCCGCACGACGCACAAGTGGAAACAATCCCATCCACTTGTATTGCCTATGCGAATCCGCATGCGGTGCACGCATGCGGATTCGCTATAGTGGAAACGAGCCATTACCTTTTCTTGAACATAGGGGTCTGTATGGCTGATATTGTAGTCAAACCCCTCCCACAGTGTGATGTCATGACCATAGTCCTGACAGTTTGCGGTCTGTGACCAGTGTTAAACTGTGAGAAATAACAGCTTTTTCCAACATTGGGCTCTATTCACAATCATTTTACGCATGCGGAAATGCACTTGCGGTAAATTCCTGACTGAAAAAAGACCATCTTGACATTCACAAATTTGTACACATGATTATTTACCACATGCATAAAATTGTACGCATTGTTTACCCGCATGAGTAATAAATGCGGTAAAAGTCCGCAAAAGTCGGTAATTCCCGCAAAAAGAAAAAAACTAAATTCACAAAAAAAAGGCGCCTTATTTCTGATTTTTTTTTTATTTTATTTATCACCTACTAGTACTTGGTGATATATTTCGCTTTCCATTGACTTAAATGGAGTCTGGAGCCTTGAGTGCTGTTTGCTAGACTTTAATTGTTTTTTTGGGCTAGATATTTTGGTACTTTTCCGTTAGCCGGACACAGAGCCGGGACAAGGTCCTCCAGCACCCAAGGCTGAGACACCAAAGTGCGCCCCTCCATCCCTCCCACCCCAGCCATCACACACTGATTGCTATTAGACTAAGAGGAGCCACATTGCCCACAACCTCCCCAACACCTTAATATCTAGTTATCTGGCGTGCAGTCACTGCCATGTATCCCCTTTTCTTATTTCTTTCTGCTTCAAACACAATTAGGAATGACAGCTGAATGAATTGTGCACCCCCTCCTACACTGCGCCCTGAGGCTGGAGCCTCTCCAGCCTATGCTTCGGCCCGGCCCTGGCCGGACGTATCCGGCAGGTGGTGCTAATTACATTAATAGTTCACTTAACAAAAAGTGTTAATGTAACCGATTTGTATTGTGTTTTAACTGGCTGTCTCGCTGAGGCCAAATGTATTGTAAAAAGTGAGTTAATTGAATTACAAATTAAGTCGGCGGCAATGTAACAGATGAAGCCGCCGGCTTCGGCTCTCGCTCTCCTCCCCCTTGCCCTCTCTCCTATACAATACTGGCAGCCGGCGGGGACATGCGTGTTCCCCAGAGTCGTTTGTCGCAAGAAAACCACCAGGATTCTCTGCCACGACGAACGACTCTGGGGGGACACTTTTTACAATACATTTGCCCACAGGGAGACGGCCAGTTAACACAATGCAAATCGGTTACACGAACACTTTTTGTTACGTGAACTATTAATGTAATTAGCGCCACCTGCCGGATGCGCCCGGCTAAAGGAAAATTACCAATATTTTTTATGCCACTTTTTTTATACGCATGGTTTCCGCATGTTTACTATGTAATTATGCATGTTTCCCTAATTTTTTTACGCATTGTTCATGCATGTTTCCCACATGTGGAACATTTTTAGTGAATGTCGAAAAAATGCGGAAATTATCACTGGCGGTAATATAGCGGTAAAAAATCTCTGTACTTTTCCTTTAGCCAGGCGCATCTACTAGGTGGTGTTAATTACTATTCCCCCTCCAGGCCGCCATGGATAGTAGGGAAAGATGTAATTCTGGTGGTGTTTTATCGCCATCTAGTGGATGCGCCCGGCTAACGGAAAAGAACCAAATCTCTTACCGCATGTGTGATTGTGAATGGAGCCCAATATCTCCCTCTGTGCAGTAACAAACATTCTGTACAGATCACTTCACAGAACTAAAGATGTCACTCACCACCAGTGATAAATTTCAGAATGTAAAATCAGAGAGAGGGAATATTTTTACAATGCACAAACACTGAATAAGTCATCTATAAATGAATATTAATTTCAATACAGTTCCTCTTTAAAGGAAAGGAGAAGAGAGAAAAAATGTATACATACCTAGGGCTTCCACCAGCCTGATCGCTCTCTCGGCACTGTCCTCTGCCTCCTGCACCTTCAGTAACGGATCCCGTTACTTCGGCCAGTCACGGACAGTCGGCGCATGCGCAGTGCGCTCCTCCATCTTGCTTGGCAGTACTACTGTGCAGGCGCAGATTGCTCCTAGCCACAGGAGCAAGACGGAGGAGCGCACTGCACATGCGCCGACTGGCCGAAGTAACGGGACCCATTACCGAAGCTGCTGGAGGCAGAGGACAACGCAGAGGGAGCGATCAGGTCGGAGGGGGCTGGAGGAAGCCCCAGGTATGTATATGTTACGGCCAGAACCCGAAGTTTGGCCACTTCTAGTCCTGGCCGGCCACTTTGGGTTCTGGCCGGCCAATATGCGAAGTGGCTGCTGCGCTGCGGCCAATGTGAGGAATGGATTGATTCATGTAACATGAATGTATCTTCTGGCTGCAGCGCAGCGTCCAAATGTATCGCAACCTAGTTAATTTAATGACATTAAGCCGGCGACAATGAAACCGATGAAGCCGCCGGCTTTTGCTCTGCCTCTCTCTCCTTCTCTTACTATTGGCAGCCGGTGGGGACACGCGTGTCCCCTCCGGAGTCGTTCGTCGCGGCAGGGAAGCCTGCCGTTATTGCAGAGCGGGTGCTGGCAGAAGCAATGTCTGCAGCATCCCCGCTCTGCTTTCCCTGGCGCGACGAACAACTCTCGGACACGCGTGTCCCCGCCGGCTGGCCATAAGAAAAGGAGAGAGAGGCGGGGGGAGGAGAGAGAGGCAGAGCAAAAGTCGGCGGCTTCATCTGTTTCATTGCCGCCGGCTTAATGTCATTAAATTAACTAGGTTGCGATAAATTTGGCCGCTCGCACATTGGCCGGCCGGAACTAGAAGTGGCCAAACTTCGGGTTCTGGACGTAACATCAGTGGCGTACCTAGGGCATTTGACACCCGGTGCTAGGTATTGAAAGACACCCCCCCCCACGGTACACCGAAAAAATGGGCGTGGCTATGACCGGATGGGGCGGAGCTAATTTAAAAGTGCACCCAAGTTTTAGTCAACCTTTCTCCAGCAAATTCACATCATTGCGCAGCTTTTCTCCAGAAAATACACAAAATGTCAGAAGCTTTCAACATAAAATACACGTAATGCGAGAACATTTCACCAGACATTACACGTTATGTGAGCAGATTTCACAAGAAAATACATTCAATCATGTCGGCAGATTTGACCAGAAAAAAATCATTCAATCTTGCGGTAGATTTGACCAGAACATACACAATGTCAGCACCAGATTTCACCACAAAATACACAATATCAGTAGTTAAACTGACCACAAAATACACAATGACGGTAGTTAAACTGACCACAAAATACACGACGGTAGTTAAACTGACCACAAAATACATAATGACGGTAGTTAAACTGACCACAAAATACACAATGTCGGTAGCAGATTTGAGTGTTGGCAAGCTGATAGCCTGGTGGGTAGGTGGTGAAGGGTGAGCAGCCTGATTGCCTAGTGGGTAGGTGGGCAGCCTGCTGGGTAGCAGTGGTGGGTAGGGGGGCAGCAGTGGTGGGTAGCCTGCTGGGTAGCCTGGTGGGTAGGGGGGCAGCAGTGGTGGGTAGGTGGCCAGCCTGCTGGGTAGCCTGGTGGGTAGGTGGGCAGCCTGCTGGGTAGCAGTGGTGGGTAGGTGGGCAGCAGTGGTGGGTAGGTGGGCAGCCTGCTGGGTAGCCTGGTGGGTAGGTGGGCAGCCTGCTGGGTAGCAGTGGTGGGTAGGTGGGCAGCAGTGGTGGGTAGGTGGGCAGCAGTGGTGGGTAGCCTGGTGGGTAGGTGGGCAGCCTGCTGGGTAGCCTGGTGGGTAGGTGGGCAGCAGTGGTGGGTAGGTGGGCAGCAGTGGTGGGTAGCCTGGTGGGTAGGTGGGCAGCAGCGGTGGGTAGGTGGGCAGCAGCGGTGGGTAGGTGGGCAGCAGCGGTGGGTAGCCTGCTGGGTAGCCTGGTGGGTAGGTAGGCAGCAGTGGTGGGTAGGTGGGCAGCCTGCTGGGTAGCCTGGTGGGTAGGTGGGCAGCAGTGGTGGGTAGGTGGGCAGCAGTGGTGGGTAGGTGGGCAGCAGTGGTGGGTAGCCTGCTGGGTAGGTGGGCAGCAGCGGTGGGTAGGTGGGCAGCAGCGGTGGGTAGGTGGGCAGCAGTGGTGGGTAGCCTGCTAGCAGTGGTGGGTAGGTGGGCAGCAGCGGTGGGCAGGTGGGCAGCAGCGGTGGGCAGGTGGGCAGCAGCGGTGGGTAGCCTGCTGGGTAGCCTGGTGGGTAGGTGGGCAGCAGCGGTGGGTAGGTGGGCAGCAGTGGTGGATAGGTGGGCAGCAGTGGTGGGTAGCCTGGTGGGTAGGTGGGCAGCAGTGGTGGGTAGGTGGGCAGCAGCGGTGGGTAGGTGGGCAGCAGTGGTAGGTGGGCAGCAGCGGTGGGTAGGTGGGCAGCAGTGGTGGGTAGGTGGGCAGTAGTGGTGGGTAGCCTGGTGGGTAGGCGGGCAGCAGTGGTGGGTAGGTGGTGGGCAGCAGTGGTGGGTAGGTGGGCAGCAGTGGTGGGTAGGTGGGCAGCAGTGGTGGGTAGCCTGGTGGGAAGGTGGGCAGCAGTGGTAGGTAGGTGGTGGGCAGCAGTGGTGGGTAGGTGGGCAGCAGCGGTGGGTAGGTGGGCAGCAGTGGTGGTAGGTGGGCAGCAGCGGTGGGTAGGTGGGCAGCAGTGGTGGGTAGGTGGGCAGTAGTGGTGGGTAGCCTGGTGGGTAGGCGGGCAGCAGTGGTGGGTAGGTGGTGGGCAGCAGTGGTGGGTAGGTGGGCAGCAGCGGTGGGTAGGTGGGCAGCAGTGGTGGGTAGCCTGGTGGGTAGGTGGGCAGCAGTGGTGGGTAGGTGGTGGGCAGCAGTGGTGGGTTGGTGGGCAGCAGAGGTGGGTAGGTGGGCAGCAGCGGTGGGTGGCCGGGCCGGTGCACCTGTAAAAGAAAAAAAACACTCACTTACCTGCAGATGAAACCTCTCTTCCGAGTCCCAGGCAGCCTCCGCAGCTCCTCTTGAATGTCCCGCGCCGTCTCCTGCTGCGTCATCAGTGCAGGGCTACGGGAAGATGGCCGCCGAAGCCCACACTGGAGACAAAAATAGACGGCAAGATGGCGTCGGCAGCCATCTTGCCGTCTATTTTTGTCTCCAGTGCGGGCTTCGGCGGCCATCTTCCCGTAGCCCTGCTCGGGTAAACTGAGGGCGGCTATCAGCCGCCCTGTCAGTGCCCATTGCCGGCGCCCGTGGAGGGGAAGCGCCGAAGGAGGGGACCCAGGTGAGGGAGATGTGGGGGGGTATTTCCCCCCTCCCCGCCGACGCTGCCACCCCTCCTTCAGCGCTGCTTCCCCTCCTGTGTCATCAAGGCTTCTGGGGAGGCCTTGATGACACCCCCCCTGGAGCTGACACCCGGAGCGGAGCGCTCCTGGCCGCCCCATGGTAGGGACGCCACTGCGTAACATATACATTTTTTGGAACCGCCCGTCTGATACACTTTGACTGACTGTAAATAAGGTATACTGTACCATAAAACTACCAATAAGAAGGCTTAAAAGATCAAAGGTGACGGACTTCTTGAGGAAATATGTCATGCGTCCAGGGCCGGCACATCCATAGTGACAAACTGCACAATTGCCGGGGCCCCCTAGCGGGCTGCAAGGCCCCCAGATCCCCAAAGTTAATTTCGGCAAAAGTTGTTTTACTGCAGTATTTCAATCTCTTTTAACATTATAAAAATTCATAAGCTGTCAAGAACTGACGTTAAGATGCAGAATTGTGACCAGTTGGTATTGGACAACAGTTGCCATTCTTACTGCTTTACTGAAGAATACAGCCATGAAATCTAACCTTTATGTCAACACTGCCATCTACAGGCCAGTACAAGTCATGCTGCATTTTGGCTATGCTCACACAGTCTGTTTCTTGTGCATAGGTTTTACATTTCCTAATTTTGACCAAAAAAAAAGTCACATTGCAGTACAAGTGAGGGGTGTTGTACTGATTACACTGTGTTGCATTACCAGAGGGGCCCTAAGCATAAAAGCACCAGTTTAAGTGTTACACAGGAATGGATTAAGATGAAAGGGGCCCTAGGCAAGGTAGCAGTTTTGCCCTCCGCTGACGGTCACTTGGCTTTTTTGGTAAGATTTGGTGGGGCTAGCATCCACCAGGCCCCTAGACTCTCTCCGTGACCTAGGAAACTGCCTAGGATTGCCTAGTGGATGATCCAGCTCTGGACTGTTAGAGCATGCTATGGTAGAATAAAACTTGGAACTAATGCTGGATGTGCTGATTATTATCTGCATTTCTTAAAGGGAGCATGAAGTGAGAGGAATATGGAGGATGTCATATTTTTTTTTTTTTTAAGCAAAGCAAGTTGCCTGGCTGTCTCCCTGTTAGTTGTCACTGGTCACAGGTGTGCGCACTGCTAGTGGTGATGCAGTACCTTGCACAATATATCTCATCATAAGTGGGGTTTTTTTGTTCTCTTTTGATATTGTTCTATTCAGTTCAGTGTGCCTGACTCTGCACAGTGCACCATTGGCTGTTTTACACAGGTGTGCACATACTGCTGCTACTAGTGGTGGTACAGTACCTTGCACAATACCCCTCAAGTGCTTTTTTCCCCCCTCTGTTGATATTATTTTCTGTGTCAAGTGCACACGTTGGCAGTTGGAGACTGGCCTGCTGGTGGTCATAGTAGTGCACTAACTACATAACCCAATAATCCTTCACCACCACTACATCATCTAGTATCCAACCACTACTGCTCCCTGCATTGGGCCAGTATTGTTAGTGAGTGTTGTTGATAGCATTATATAAACTCTACTAGCACACTCAAGCCCATTTCTAGCAGGGCAGCAGGCAGGCAGGGAGCTGTGTGTGTGACTTGGAGGCTTTCAGTCCTGCTGCAGCCACCAGGGGGAGCGCTAATGTGTGCTATAATACAAATATGCACATCTAAAGGGATGCAGGGATGCCCGCAGACTTGTCTTTGATACACTGAAAGACCCACCAGCATCCTTGCCGCATCCAATCACAGGGAGAAGCAGGCTGTGTGGCTTTCCCTATTGGCTGTTTGGCTCTCCCCAAAGGCTGTCTATCAAGTTACCGCATTTCCCAAAGTAATTACCACAGAAGTCAGTAATTTTCCTCACTAGTCGGGAACTGTGATTTTCTGTGCGGTGATGGGTTTAGTGAATTGTAACTTGGGAAGGTGATTGGTAAAATCAGCTGTTTTCAGCATTACCGAATGTGGTAATGCTTTGTGAATAGAGCCCATTGTGCAGGTAACCTCACAGGTGGAGTAATTAGTCTCAGCTATGTGGGCTCCACACAAATTACCCCACCTGTGCCTATGGGACGTTACCTGCACAATGTGCTGTTGCTGAGCTATTGGGACAGGTTTGGCAAACAGTGGGCCAGATTTATCAGTAGTGTCTGACAGGCAATCTTAGGAGGTTTCTGGAAATCATGCAGAGCGGTGTCAGACTTGTAAAAGAGTGCATTGTCTCCTAGGAGGAGAGATGTGGCATTCTGATTGGTGCAGCCTGTTATGCTGGGAATACACGATGCGTTTTTTCCGCTCTATTCTCTGCTCGATCATTTTTGCCACTCAATTCTCTTAGATTGTTTTTCTTGTCTTTTTCCATTCACTATCAGAAATCGAGCGGAAAAACGATCAAACATGAGATTGGACATGTTGGAAATTATGTATTGAACCATCTGTCTGCTGCAAAAACGCATCATGTATTCCCAGCATAAGGCCAGAAACCCACTAGGAGCGATTTGTAATCTCTAGGGATTTGAAAAAGCTCTTGCTAATGCATTGCTATGTTTTTTTTTTATAAAATCACATCACTCAAGTGGGATCACTCCCATAGCATTACATTAGCGAGAGCTTTTCAAATCACAAATCGCTCAGAAAATCGCTCCTGGTGGGTTTCTGGCCTAAGGTCTGGTGCACACCAGAGCGGTTCTGGAGCGTTTTAAAAAACTGTAGCGGTTTGAAAACAGCTTGGCTAATTTATTTCAATGGGCTGGCGCACACCAGAGCGGGTCATTTTTTCCCCAAACGCAAACTCGGGGGCTGCAGCATTTTTTAGATTTCTGAGTCATTTCTGCCTCAGTGTTAAGTATAGGAAAGTGGAAAACTGCTCTGAAAAACGCTAGATCAGCACGGTTTTCCAGTTGTTTTTTTTTGTTTGTTTGTTTTGTTACAGAAGCTGTTCAGTAACAGCTTTACAGTAACAATATTTGTAATCTGCTACACAAAAACGCTCCAAAAACCGCAACGCATGTTTAGAAAACCTCTCTCGTTCACACCTAACCTAGCGATTTGCGGTAACGTTTTCCGTGGGTGATTTTTCCGCTTTTTAACGCAGAAAAATCACTGTACAAATGCACGTTTTTGGAGTGATGGCGATTAGCGTTTCTATATATGCTAATGGCTATTGCTCCTCCCAAAAAATAACACGTTTGCGATTAGCGATAATCACTCAAGTGTGAACACTGCCATAGACAAAAATAGCACTAGTGGTTTTAAAAAACACTATCGCTTTAGCGATTAGCGGGAATCGCACGATTCCCGCTTAGGTGTGAACGAGCCCTAAACATGCCTAGAATCGCTCTGAAAATCTGCTTCAAAGGGATCTATTCACATGTGGAAATGCACTTGCGGTAAATTCCCGACTGAAATGAGACCATCTTGACATTCACAAAATTGCACGCATGAACATTTACTGCATGTGTAAGATTTTACGCATTAACTACCCGCATGCGTAAAAAAAATGGTAAGTCAGCATCAAAATTCACAAACAAAGGTGTGGTACTTATCCGTTAGCCGGGCGCATCCGGCAAGTGGCGCTGTTGATGTTAATTCCAATCATAATTACTTCACGTAAACCTGTGAATGTAAACGCCGGATGCGCCCGGCTTAACAGATCAAGCCGCCGGCTTGCTTCGTGAGTGTCTCGCTCTCCTCCCCCTCTTGCCCTCTCTCGTATGAGCCTTGGGGAGGGGACATGCGTGTCCCCCCAGAGTCGTTCGTCGCGGCATTGCGACGAACGACTCTGGGGGGACACGCATGTCCCCTCCCCAGTGTTCTATAGGAGAGAGGGCAAGAGGGGGAGGAGAGCGAGACACGAAGCAAGCCGGCGGCTTGATCTGTTAAGCCGGGCGCATCCGGCGGTTTACATTCACAGGTTTACGTGAAGTAATTATGATTGGAATTAACATCAACAGCGCCACCTGCCGGATGCGCGGGGCTAACGGATAAGTACCCAAAGGGCTCCTTATTTCTGACTTAACTAATGATGATTTTTTTTTTTTTTTTATCACCTACTTGGCGATATATCTTGCTTCCTATTGACTTAAATGGAGTCTGGAGCCTTGAAAGTGCTGTTTGCTAGACTTAAATTTTTGTTTGGACAAGTTTTTTTATGCCACTTTTTTCCGCATGGTTTCCGCATGCTTACTATGTAATTACGCATGTTTCCCAAATTTGTTAACGTCTTGTTCCCAAACACGCGGAACATTTTTAGTGAATGTGGAAAACAATGCGGAAATTATCACTGGCGGTAATATAGCGGTTAAAAAATGGTACTTATCCGTTAGCCGGGCGCATCCGGCAGGTGGCGCTAATTACTATTCCCCCTCCAGGCCGACATGGATAGTAGGGAAAGATGTAACTCTGGTGGAGTTTTGTCGCCACCTAGAGGATGCGCCCGGCTAACAGAAGTACCAAAAAAATCTTTTACTGCATGTGTGATTGTGAATAGAGCCCATTAACCTCTAGCGTTCTGCAGATCTGCTAGAGGTTTTTGGTGTGCACTGGGCCTCAGGCAGTGTTTCTCAAACCCTCCTGACTCCCCAGTAGTGCATGTGCAGGCAGTCTGCCCTATGCACAGGTCGGGTAATTAGTCTCAGCTAGGTGGCTTGCATGTAGCTGAGACACTCATTACTCCACCTGTGCATAGGGGAGGCTGCCTGCAAAACATGCAACATTGGGGAGTCAGACGGACAGGTTTAAAGGCTCTTTCACATTAGGGCAGATTTTCTGCGTTTCAACGCAACGGGTAAAGTTTGCGTTACCCAAGGTAAGATGAAAATCCATAGACTTTCATTTTACCTTTCACATATAATGCTGCATTTTTGTGCGGTGCGTTACGACGCACCCAGGCGCAGTTTTTCGGTTGACGCTAGCTTTACGCGTTGCAATGTTAGTCAATGTAAAACGCACATATGCGCATTTTTAATATGTTGTCAACGCAGAAGAACAGTCCAAGAATGCAAAGAGGCAACTTCCGCTTTGTCACTTCCTTTCTAGGGCGAGATAGGAGTGTGGGTGGATGTGAGTAGTGTTGGGCGAACAGTGTTCGCCACTGTTCGGGTTCTGCAGAACATCACCCTGTTCGGGTGATGTTCGAGTTCGGCCGAACACCTGACGGTGCTCGGCCAAACCGTTCGGCCATATGGCCGAACTAAGAGCGCATGGCCGAACGTTCCCCGAACGTTCGGCTAGCGCTGTGATTGGCCGAACGGGTCACGTGGTTCGGACCCGAACGCGCTCTGATTGGCCGAACTGTCACGTGGTTCGGGTAAATAAATACCCGAACCACGTCATATCTCCGCCATTTGTCTGTGGGTTTAGCTTTGGGTAGGCAGGCAGGGTAGTTCGCGCTCCAGCCACGCTAGCCAGGGTCCCCCCCAGTCATTGTGTGTCACTGCTGGGAACAGTAGTACACCGCTCGTTCAGCCACACTATATAGCATTCTGTGTACTGTTCTGTGTCTGCTGGGAACAGTGGTACACCGCTCGTTCAGCCACACTATATAGCATTCTGTGTACTGTTCTGTGTCTGCTGGGAACAGTGGTACACCGCTCGTTCAGCCACACTATATAGCATTCTGTGTACTGTTCTGTGTCTGCTGGGAACAGTAGTACACCGCTCGTTCAGCCACACTATATAGCATTCTGTGTACTGTTCTGTGTCTGCTGGGAACAGTAGTACACCGCTCGTTCAGCCACACTATATAGCATTCTGTGTACTGTTCTGTGTCTGCTGGGAACAGTAGTACACCGCTCGTTCAGCCACACTATATAGCATTCTGTGTACTGTTCTGTGTCTGCTGGGAATAGTGGTACACCGCTCGTTCAGCCACACTATATAGCATTCTGTGTACTGTTCTGTGTCTGCTGGGAACAGTAGTACACCGCTCGTTCAGCCACACTATATAGCATTCTGTGTACTGTTCTGTGTCTGCTGGGAACAGTAGTACACCGCTCGTTCAGCCACACTATATAGCATTCTGTGTACTGTTCTGTGTCTGCTGGGAACAGTAGTACACCGCTCGTTCAGCCACACTATATAGCATTCTGTGTACTGTTCTGTGTCTGCTGGGAACAGTAGTACACCGCTCGTTCAGCCACACTATATAGCATTCTGTGTACTGTTCTGTGTCTGCTGGGAATAGTGGTACACCGCTCGTTCAGCCACACTATATAGCATTCTGTGTACTGTTCTGTGTCTGCTGGGAACAGTAGTACACCGCTCGTTCAGCCACACTATATAGCATTTTGTGTACTGTTCTGTGTCTGCTGGGAACAGTAGTACACCGCTCGTTCAGCCACACTATATAGCATTCTGTGTACTGTTCTGTGTCTGCTGGGAATAGTGGTACACCGCTCGTTCAGCCACACTATATAGCATTCTGTGTCTGCTGGGAACAGTGGTACACCGCTCGTTCAGCCACACTATATAGCATTCTGTGTACTGTTCTGTGTCTGCTGGGAACAGTGGTACACCGCTCGTTCAGCCACACTATATAGCATTCTGTGTACTGTTCTGTGTCTGCTGGGAACAGTAGTACACCGCTCGTTCAGCCACACTATATAGCATTCTGTGTACTGTTCTGTGTCTGCTGGGAACAGTAGTACACCGCTCGTTCAGCCACACTATATAGCATTCTGTGTACTGTTCTGTGTCTGCTGGGAACAGTAGTACACCGCTCGTTCAGCCACACTATATAGCATTCTGTGTACTGTTCTGTGTCTGCTGGGAATAGTGGTACACCGCTCGTTCAGCCACACTATATAGCATTCTGTGTACTGTTCTGTGTCTGCTGGGAATAGTGGTACACCGCTCGTTCGCCACTGTATAGCATTGTGCTCTGTGTCGCTGCTGGGAATAGTGGTACACCGCTCACCCGTCACTGTATAGCATTGTGCTCTGTGTCGCTGCTGGGAATAGTGGTACACCGCTCACCCGTCACTGTATAGCATTGTGCTCTGTGTCGCTGCTGGGAATAGTGGTACTGTATAGCATTTCTGTACTGCCACTGTACTGCTGCCAGTCAGCGTGTACTGTAAGGATAAGTGAAATGAGGAAGAAATCCGGTGAAAGAGGGAGGGGCAAGGGAAGAGGTGTTTCCCCTGACGGTTCACGTACAGGCCACAGGGGAGCACCCAAGAAAACCCACTCAATACCGCCCATGTTGTCCAGGACAACAACCCTCACAAATCCAAAAGAACAGGACCAGATAATTACTTGGATGACCTCTCAAGCGTCCAGCAGTGGGTTAAGCAGCACCAGCACATCACGCACGAGGTCCGAGTCCTCAGCCAGTTACAAGGAGCCAGTGGGCACAAAGCTGACACAACCGGCAGCGACACCACGCACACAACTGCCAGATAACCAGTCCGATGAATTACCTCAGGACACAATGGGGTATTCGCAGGAGCTATTCCCAGCCCAACAAACTTCCACCTTTCAAAGGTCAATGGAGGAACAGCCAGAAATGTTGTGCCTGGATTCACAACCGTTAACTGTGGGAAATGCACCGCGCACTGAAATACAAGGCGAGTCCGAAGAGGACTCGGAAACCCAAATCCCAGAGCAATTTGGGCAGGAGGGGTTGCAATTGCAGGAGGTCGGCCGACAAGATCTGGAAGACGACGTTGGAGTGTGCTGCGCAGAGGTTGTTGTGGGGAGCTCTACTCCACGGCGGTGGCCCACAATGACATATGACGAGTTTGAGGAGATGGAAGAGGAGGGTATGGACAATGTGGACAGAGACCCAGATTTTGTTTGTGAACGAGAACATCGCCGTCGTAGCAGCAGCACAGATGAGTCTGTTGAAGAACACACTGCTGCACGAGTTCGCCTTGTGCCACAAGGTAGGCGGCGCGCAATTTCAGGCACCACAAGCGTGGAAGTTCAAGTGAGAGGCAAAAGAGGAGCAAACAGAAATCGCCAGCAAGGAGGCAGGTGCTCCAAAGTCTGGGCTTTCTTTGAAGACTGCACTGAGGATGTTACCATGGCGATTTGCAAGGTGTGCAAGACCCGCCTGAGCAGGGGGAAAAATATTAACAACCTCTCCACCACCAGCATGAGCCGTCACATGCTATCCAAACATCCCACTCTTTGGGCAAACGCGTCAGGACAGGGTACCAGAAACAACACTGCCTCCCTTGGGTTCACCAGACTCACCACCAGACCCGCCTCAGCAGCAGCAGTAGCCCAGCCATTGCGTGGTTCACAACATTCACAAACATCAGACGACGCTGACACTGTCACTTTCCGGAGTAGTGCTCTTGAGGTCTCCCAGTGTTCATCAAACACAACAACCAACAGCCCTTCCGTGTGCAGCGCTACGGTTCAGTTGTCTGTGTCGGAGATGTTTGAGCGCAAGAGGAAATTGCCAGCAAATGACCCCCGGGCCGTGGCAGTAACAGCCAGCATAGCCAAGCTTCTGGCCTGCGAAATGCTGCCATATCGATTGGTGGAGACAAACAGCTTCAAGGGCATGATGTCAGTGGCCATCCCACGTTACGTGGTTCCCAGCCGCTACCACTTTGCACGCTCTGCAGTGCCTGAGTTGCATGAGCACGTGGTCAGCAAAATAACCCGAAGCTTGAAGAATGCCGTTGCCTGCAAGGTTCACCTCACCACTGACACCTGGACGAGTGCGTTCGGCCAGGGTCGATACATCTCCCTTACCGCGCACTGGGTGAACCTTGTGGAGCCTGGCAGCGATTCCTCACCTGCTACGGCACGGGTGTTGCCCACGCCACAAACAGCTGCACCGCCGTCCCTCCCACTGGATAACAGCAGCACCTACCTCTCTGACTCCTTCTCCTCCAACGCATCTCAAAGCTGTACCTCATCCGGAAACGCTAACCCAGCAGCAGTAGGATCGTGGAAGCAGTGCAGCACAGCTGTTGGCATGCGTCAGCAAGCGTTGCTGAAGCTAATCTGCCTTGGGGATAAGCAGCACACAGGGGAGGAAATTTGGAGGGGAATAAAGGAACAGACGGATTTGTGGCTGGCACCGCTGGACCTGAAACCGGGCATGGTTGTGTGTGATAATGGGAGTAATCTCATTCGCGCTTTAAGGTTGGCTAAGCTGACACACATCCCTTGCCTGGCGCACGTGATGAACCTAGTAGTTCAGCGGTTCCTGAGGACATACCCAGGCGTGCCCGATCTGCTGTTGAAGGTGCGTCGAGTGTCCAAACATTGTAGAAATTCCAGTACTGCTTCGGGGGCACTCGCCAAGATGCAGGAGCGCTTCAATCTCCCCCACCATCGCTTGCTGTGTGATGTCCCTACGCGCTGGAATTCTACGCTGCACATGCTAGCCCGCTTTTGCGAGCAGAAGAGTGCAGTGGTCCAGTACATGACGGCGCAGTACCGAGGCGCATCCGGCCAGCTGCCAAGCTTCTGTGGATCCGATTGGGCCAACATGTTGGACCTCTGCCAAGTCCTCCAAAATTTTGAGCAATCCACGTTGCTTGTGAGCAGTGACAACTCTTCAGTCAGCATTACCATACCACTGCTGTGTTTACTGAAGAGGTCGATGTTAAAAATCAAGGAAACAGCTGTCATGATGCAACTGGGGGAATCTGAAGGAGAAAACGATCAGCGTGATGGTACCAACATCAGGCCATCCGCCTCAGGGAACGCTGGCCCCAGCAGCTATGACGAAGAAGAGGAGGAGGAACAGCTGGAGTTGGAGCAGGAATTTCATGCCACCACTGACGAGGGCCAGAGCGGTGCACGTTGGACTTCCACAATTCAACGCGAATGGTCAGCAGAAGCAGACCAGGAGGAAGGTGACGACTATGATGCATCACAACAACTATCACAACGCTCACAAGAGGATGATGAGGATTCTGGTAGGACTCTGGCACACATGGCTCAATTCATGCTAGACTGCATTGAACGTGACCCACGCATTGTGCGCATTCTGGACAACACCAATTACTGGGTTTATACCCTTCTGGATCCACGGTACAAACACAATGTTCCAAAACTGCTTGAAGAAAGAGTCAGACAGGTCAAAATGGAAGAATACCAGCAGGCCCTTGTGGAGACTTTAGAGAGGAGATTGACATCCTCCCCCTCCTCTAGCCAGTTGTACGCAGACAGACTGACTTCCGCAAACCCAGGACGACCAGGAGGGCAGCAAACAACGCAAGCCGCAGCTAGTACCCAAAAGGGAATGGTATCGGCAGTGTCCTTGGAGTGGGAAAATTTTCTGACACCCATGCAGCCGCAGCCCACTGAACAGCAAGCGTGCAGATCCACCTCCAACACCGATCGCCTGGAGAAGATGGTCAAGGACTACATGTCAGATGGCGTAGCTGTGTCGAACCATCCATCTGCACCCTTCAACTATTGGGTATCGAAGCTAGACACCTGGCACGAACTGGCAATGTACGCAATAGAGGTGCTGGCTTGCCCGGCAGCCAGCGTTATGTCGGAACGCTGTTTCAGTGCTGCCGGAGGCATCGTCACAGATCGGCGTATCCGCCTCTCTACAGAAAATGCAGACCGTCTGACTCAAATTAAAATGAATCAATCCTGGATTGGAAATGACTACGCAACACTCCAGGACCCCAACCAAGTAACATGACCAATGAACATCTGGGATGGTGTTGCGTTTCCGGGCCCTGTTTATTGAACCTCTCATCTGTATTACATTTATGACTGCATGGCGGCAAAAAGCATTGCTGCTATATCCGCACGCTTTTTGTCCACATGCAAGGCCTGGGTTGTTGTGTCTCACAAAGCGTGGCCTTCTCCTCCTGCGCCTGCTCCTGTTCCATCACGTCTGCTGCTGCTGGGTTAGCGTTGCCGCGTGGTCCCTGTTTATTGAACCACTTATCTTTATTACATTTATGACTGCATGGCGGTACAAAGCATGCTATCCGCACGCTTCTTGCCCTCATGCAAGGCCTGGGTTGTTGTGTCTCACAAAGCGTGGCCTTCTCCTCCTGCGCCTGCTCCTGTTCCATCACGTCTGCTGCTGCTGGGTTAGCGTTGCCGCGTGGTCCCTGTTTATTGAACCACTTATCTTTATTACATTTATGACTGCATGGCGGTACAAAGCATGCTATCCGCACGCTTCTTGCCCTCATGCAAGGCCTGGGTTGTTGTGTCTCACAAAGCGTGGCCTTCTCCTCCTGCGCCTCCTCCTGTTCCATCACGTCTGCTGCTGCTGGGTTAGCGTTGCCGCGTGGTCCCTGTTTATTGAACCACTTATCTTTATTACATTTATGACTGCATGGCGGTACAAAGCATGCTATCCGCACGCTTCTTGCCCTCATGCAAGGCCTGGGTTGTTGTGTCTCACAAAGCGTGGCCTTCTCCTCCTGCGCCTGCTCCTGTTCCATCACGTCTGCTGCTGCTGGGTTAGCGTTGCCGCGTGGTCCCTGTTTATTGAACCACTTATCTTTATTACATTTATGACTGTATGGCGGTACAAAGCATGCTATCCGCACGCTTCTTGCCCTCATGCAAGGCCGGGGTTGTTGTGTCTCACAAAGCGTGGCCTTCTCCTCCTGCGCCTCCTCCTGTTCCATCACGTCTGCTGCTGCTGGGTTAGCGTTGCCGCGTGGTCCCTGTTTATTGAACCACTTATCTTTATTACATTTATGACTGCATGGCGGTACAAAGCATGCTATCCGCACGCTTCTTGCCCTCATGCAAGGCCTGGGTTGTTGTGTCTCACAAAGCGTGGCCTTCTCCTCCTGCGCCTGCTCCTGTTCCATCACGTCTGCTGCTGCTGGGTTAGCGTTGCCGCGTGGTCCCTGTTTATTGAACCACTTATCTTTATTACATTTATGACTGCATGGCGGTACAAAGCCTGCTATCCGCACGCTTCTTGCCCTCATGCAAGGCCGGGGTTGTTGTGTCTCACAAAGCGTGGCCTTCTTCTCCTCCTGCGCCACCCTCCTCCTGTTCCATCACGTGTGCTGCTGCTGGGTTAGCGTTACCGGTCCCTTTTCCTGGAACCTCTTATATGTATTACATTTATGACTGCATGCCGACAAAAAACATGTTACCTGTGCAAAGAAAACAGACATTTCCCGCATTTAAAAGACAGTTTTCCCTTTGAAACTTTAAAATCGATTTTCTCAAAAACTATAAGCTCTTTTTGCTAATTTTTTTTTTCCTCTTGTACCCACTCCCAAGGTGCACATACCCTGTAAATTTGGGGTATGTAGCATGCAAGGAGGCTTTACAAACCACAAAAGTTCGGGTCCCCATTGACTTCCATTATGTTCGGAGTTCGGGTCGAACACCCGAACATCGCGGCCATGTTCGGCCTGTTCGGCCCGAACCCGAACATCTAGATGTTCGCCCAACACTAGATGTGAGTAGGAGCTGTGTCGCAGCAGAAAAAGAAATGGGCCCCAAAATCACCTTCATGACAAGGCTCACGAGGACTTTAAAAAGACCAATAAAAAGAGCAAAATCTGGAGAGTAATCAGCATGGAGCTATTCGTCGAAGATTGGCCACTTTGGTCAGAGGAACAAGAGGAGGACAAAGGTTTGTCATTGTTATTGCAGTATGTAATGTCTTTTATATCAGTAGATTTGTTTGTTCTGTTTGGGTGTGTCAGGTAGATTAAAGCTAGATGTAATTGAAAGTGATTATGGAGATTTGTCCACTGGCCATATACTGCATGCCCACATGTGAATTGGAACTGTGATGCTTCATATTTTGCAGTTGGTTCCCAGTAATGTTCCCCAATCTTTCCCCACTTTTCTCGGGATCATCTGCACTCCACAGCGGGGCGGGGGGGGGGGGGGGGGGGGGTCACGTGGTGTAGTGATGTCATCTTATCTGTATTGTGCAGGCGCAGTAGTTCTGCGCCTGCTCAGTACAGACCCGATGGCGTCCCTACACAGTGGAGTCCGGGGGTCTTGGGTTGGCCGGAGCAGGTAATGTGTGTGTGTGTGTGTGTGTGTGTGTTCTGGGGGGGGGGGGGGGGGGGGGTTGGCAGCAGCACCAGCACCACAACTACCACAGATTGTGATTGGTTTCATGCTGAAGTAGATTCACAATCTTGTGTTCAGTAAAGGCAGACATATGTTCCCTCTTTGATCGGATTCAATCAGAGGGATTTATCCGTTAGTCGATGTGATGGCAAATCTAGCGGTGTATGGCTACCTTTAGTGTTAGTAGAATAATGGTGCGGCATTTGTAGTGTAGTATTTTAAATGTACACTCAAAGGAGTTATCAGACATTTTCTAGTAAAATAGGCATAACTTACCTGGGCATCCTCCAACCCCAAGCTCCCAGCATGTCCCTCGCCGCAGCTGTCCCCGCAGCCGTTCACCGCTGCACCGACCTGGACTGCGCAGGCGCTGAAGTAATGCGCCTGCACAGTCCGCTCCGGCCCACGTGGTGGTGATTGACATCGCCGTTTGTCCAGGCACAATACAGGGCAATCCAGAGGTAGCCCTGAGGGGAGCCGGTTGCAGCTGCGGTAAACTGCTGTGGCAAGGGACATGCTGGGAGCTTGGGACTGGAGGAAGCCTCCGGTAAGTAGTGCCTATTTTACTAGAAAATCTCTGATAACTCCTCTAACAATTTGAATTATCATTGAATGATCATAATGTCAATAGCGTAGCTAAGGAGCTGTGGGCCCCGATGCAAGTTTTACATTGGGGCCCCCCAAGCACTTTATACATAACAATTGATACGGCGCATCAAAACCTGCCAATGGCAACTACAGTGTCAGAGGTGCAAGAAGGGGATGGGGAACAGTTTATTAATAATTACCAATATTCAAAGTATCTATAGAAGTGATTATTATGAGCACAGGACCAATAGAGAGCTAATTCTGCAGTTGAGGAAGGGCCCCTTGGGGCCCCTCTGGCCCAAGGGCCCCGATGCGGTCGCTACCTCTGCAACCCCTATTGCTACGCCCCTGCATAATGTTGTTGAACTACACGTTTTATATATAAATTCATTTTTTTTTTCACAGTTACAGAGGTAAAGAATAAGTGGCGAGATGTGCGAGATAATTTTGCAAAAGAGCTCAAACAAGAGCGAAAAGAACGTAGTGGCTTTGGTCGTTCCAAACGACAACCGTATGAACACACAGCAATTATTGCTTTCCTCAGGCCTTGTCTGGAAATGCAGCTGTAAGTGTATACATTTTTTTTCCCCTGTTTTTATAAAAAATCCTTAATTGTCTTTTTTTTTCTTTTGTTTATAGTACAGAGGATAACCTTGCATCCTCTTCTGAAGTATGTGGGCCTGGAACTGCAGCACAGCGTAGTGTGGCAGGGCCCACGCATGAGAGGGTAGCTGACCGAGAGCTAAGGGGTTAAGAAGCAGGGTAGGTGGAGTTGTGAATTCCTGGGCTTGGGAGGAAAACGTGGGGGGGGGGGGGGGGGGCAGGGGGATAAGGAGGTTAGTTTATTTAGAGGGGGCGGGGCTTGGGCTTTTCAGCAAGCGTGAGGTGAAAGCTGCAGCCTGAAGTGTGTGCCTTACTTGCTTCTGCCATGGAGGGATTAGAGGATTTGGTGGCCAGGATAAAGAGACGAAGCAGTGACCAGGGGCCCGACCTGAGTCCAGATTCAGCTTGCTGCTATGGCACCAGGCACGTCAGGCCAACCTGGAGGGTCCAAACGGAAGTCCAGGCCGCCGGAGCGGCTCAGCCCGGACCACCACTCCAGACAGCAGTGTCACGCTGGGAGCCCCCACGGGGACCCTCCACCCCCCCCCCCCCCGGCCAAGCGCACAACCCCCGCAGCCAGTGGGGCAGCTGGGAGGAATCTGCCAGCTACAGAGAGCACATCTGGCGGTGCATCGGATACTGCAGAGGCCTCCGCACTGCCTGCGACACTTCCGCGGCCCTTGGCACCCGCTCCTCACAGCGGTCCAAGCAGGCCCAACCCAGAAACACCCAGGCAACAAGCGCCGCTTCTGCCAAGGACACGGCAGCGGCCAAGGCCCGGCGCAAGGGGAGCGGGAGAAAGGGGGGCTGCCACGCCCTACAGAAAAGGACAGAGGGGATCTTCCAGGCGGAACAGCAGAGCCAGACAGCAGGATGACATCCATCACACCAGCCAGCCCAGGTCCAGCCCAGACCGCGGATCACCATTGGATGGGAAGTCTATTACAGGAGCAGAGACTCAGGAGGCATCTGAGGCATCTGAGGTTTATGCTGGCAGTTCAACGAGGGATCCTGCCGGTTTGGACACTCGTGTCGGTTCAAACACGAGTGTTCCAACTGTGGAGGTTCGCACGCAGCATCCAGATGTTACAGGAAGAAATGTAAGTCATCAGAGTTTGCTAGCAAAAGGGATGACGCCGGTGAGGCTGCACAAGATGGAGCCGCACTTAAATAGATATCTGAAGTTAGAGGTGGCGGAATTTTTGCGTAAAGGTTTTCTTTCAGGTTTTGTTATACCAAGTTGTTGTCAGTTGCCATCCACCGGTCCTTTCAGGAACCTGAAATCTGCTAACGAACTCCCAGAGGTAGTTACCAGGAAGATAAAGAAAGAAGTGGCGGCGGGACGCCTGGCAGGCCCTTTCGCAAATTGCCCATTGGATAATTTGGTGGTTTCACCGCTGGGGGTAGTACCAAAAAAGGAGCCAGGCTCCTTCCGGATGATGCACCACCTGTCCTTTCCTCGGGGTTCCTCTGTGAATGATGGGATTGTGGACACTGATCCGTCCGTGGTCTATACATCATTTGACGTAGCTTTGGGGTGCGTTAGGTGACTGGACATTGGTTCCTTGTTAGCCAAGACTGATATCGAGTCAGCGTTCAGGTTGTTGCCGGTTCACCCTGAAAGTTTCCGCTTGCTCGGATGTTTCTGGAAGGGTGAATATTTTGTCTCCCGATGGGCTGTTCTATCTCCTATGCATACGTTGAGAAATTTAGTGGTTTCCTGGAATGGGTGGTGAAGGATATGTCGGATGTGTCATCGATCATTCACTACCTCGACGCCCTGGCCACTATGAGGCACGTTTGCAGACGATTTGGGATTCCTTTAGCGGAAGAAAAAAACGGAGGGCCCGGGGACATCTTTGAAATTCCTGGGAATTACTATCGACACGTTGTCAATGGAATGTAGTTTGCCACACGACAAAGTTGCTGACTTAAAAGACACAATTGCAGCGGCAATTCAACACAGAAAACTCATGTTGAGGGAGGTACAATCTTTGTTAGGCAAGCTAAACTTCGCCTGCAGAATTATTCCCATGGGTCGTATATTCTGCCGTCGTCTGTCGTTAGCAACGGCAGGAAAAACGGCACCGCACCATCGCATTCGGCTGAATGCGGAGTTGCGGGCAGACTTGCAGGTATGGTCTATATTCCTGAGTACCTTCAACGAGAGATCCTTATGGCTACAGGACGTGGTGAGTAATTTAGATATGGAACTTATCACGGATGCTAAGGGCGCACACGGTTTTGGCGCTTACCTTGCAGGTGAGTGGTGCGCGGCCCCCTGGGATGAGTCGTGGGTGCAAGCAGAATTCACATCCAACCTGGTTTTGCTAGAACTGTTTCCCATTGTAGTAGCAGTACAGTTATGGGGTCAGCAGCTGGCCAACAGGTGCATCAGGATTAACTGTGACAATATGGGAGTGGTGGAGGCAATTAATAACTTTTCAGCGTTGTCTCCTCCAGTTATATGCTTGATGCACCAGCTGGTTTTGGATTGCTTAAGTTTAAACATCTTCACTGTGCATTTACCAGGAGTTGAGAATGTTATAGCTGACTCGTTATCTCGCTTCCAGTGGGACAGGTTCCGGGTGGTGGCTCCAATGGCGAGGAGTATGGGGTGCCCTGCCCAGAGGCGACGTGGAAGGTTCCTTTCGGGCGGTCTCCCATTTTATCAGAAGATCCTTATTGGAATCATCATGGGCGGCATACAAGGCAATATGGAGCATGTGGGACGCCTTGATGACCCAGGAGGGAGGTTGTTGTTCTGAAGACGACAGGCTATGCTTGCTTTTATTTTTATAGGGAGAAGTTTTTCTGAAGGGGTGTCGGTTTCAGCCATGAACAAGAGGGTTTCTGCACTGGCTTTTTGGTTTAAGTTGCGGGGGTTCAGGGACGTAACAAAAGATTTTAGGGTGAGGCAGGCATTGAAAGGGTTTAGAGTGGGTTCAGTGCGGAGAGATTCTAGGCGTCCAGTGACGTTTGAAGTGTTGGGGAGGTTGGTGGAGGCACTTAGCAGTTGCTGTTCCTCTGTATACGAGGCCATGTTATTTAAGACAGGGTTTATTTTGGCCTTCTTTGGGGCATTCAGAATAGGTGAACTGGTTAGCCCCAGTAAGTCAAGAGTGGGAGGCATTTTGGCAACGGAAGTTACACTGCAGGAGGACATGGTTATAATCCATTTGAGGCGGTCAAAAACCGACCCGTCGGGGAAAGGCAAATCTGTTAAGCTTTTCCGTATCGGGGGCTCTCTTTGCCCACGCGATGCGGTGGAAGCCTTTTTAGCAATAAGACCGGTAGGTGCCCCGGCCTTTTTGTTACACACGGATGGGGTTACACTGATTCGATTCCAATTCATTGCTGTGTTTCACAAGTGCTTGTCACGCCTGGGTTTTGCCCCGCCAGATTTTGCCTCCCACTCTTTTAGAATTGGGACAGCGACAGAAGCAGCGCAGTGGGGGTTGAGTGAGGCTTTGATAAAAAAAGATTGGGGGATGGGAATCCATCCGTTACAGATCATATGTTCGCCCGCATTTAGTTTAATTTAGGGGTTTTTATGTCAGGATAGCGTTCTATAGTTTCGTTTTGTCCTTGCAGGTGCACAGATCCTGGTATGGATATTTGGACATTCGTTTGTTTCTCGGGGGGCCAAACGGGCCGAGGTGAGGCCAGAAGGTCGGCAGCTCGGCTTTCCGCGAGACCAGGTCTGTATCAGGTGGTTAGGCTTCCCCGGGATGGTTTGGTCCCGGGTCCTACCGGAGTTGCACAGGTTTGCTAGGCTTGACAGAGCCCCTGATATATTGGTTCTACATGTGGGAGGGAATGATCTTGCTTCCAAATCGACCAGAGTCATCATTAAGGATATAAAATTAGATTTTCTGAGAATCAGAACATTTTTTCCTAATACGATAGTGGTATGGTCGGACATGGTGGCCTGCACTTCTTGGAGGCTGGCCCGATTGGTGCAAAAAATCAATACGGCCAGAGTTAAACTTAATAAAGAGGTAGCTAAGTATGTGATCTGGAATGGGGGCTTGGCTATTAGACACAGGGAATTGGAGGAGGATATTCATTTGTTTTTGAGGAGGGACTGAGTGCACTTGAATGACATTGGGACGGATCTGTGGGCCCTAGGAGTTGAGGATGGGATCCAGAGAGCATTGAGGTTGGGGGCCCTCACAGGCATAAGGAGTCATGCTGGCTCATGTTGGAGGGGTAGGGGCTCCGGAGGTGGGTACTATTTTGTCGTGGGATTTGCCGCTGGGTAAATTCCGGAGGGCTACGGATAATCAGTAAGTGCCAACATTGTGTGCATGCAGTTGTCCCCGAGCCAGAGAACGTGGCTGGGGGCCGGTCACAAGGCTGCATGCCAGGGATAAGGTTTTTGGTTTCCAGTCGGTACCTCTGGACCCCTTACCTCAGCTCTCTTGGATTTTATATGTTCGGATTTTTTAAGTGTTTATGATGTTTTATATTGTTGGTTTTAAATAAACGGGCTGCTTTGGCCTTAAATTTATCCAAAAATGCTGATGTAGTCCGTGTGGTCATTGTAGTGATAAGAGTGGGAAGGTTTAAAGGGGGGAGGGGGGGCAGGTTTAAGGCGTAAGCTCTGCCCCTATTATGCTTCCATCCTACCTATGGATACATCGGAGAAAAGTAGGCGTGCTGAAGAAGTAGAGAATGAAATTGACTTCTCACAGGAACTTATAGAGGACACTGAAGGCACCTCGGATAGTGCTGGTAAAAAAGCATCTAGAAAAACTGGTGGAGCAGACAGCAGGGGTAAAAAAATTACCCAAAAAAGCAAAGAGGAAGATCTCATGACGTCGCTGAAAACATGCATGACTGTAATTAAGGGCAAAGAACAGCCCATGTCGGAAGCACAATCATTAGCGCAAAGTTTGATACCTCTACTTGAGAGTGCCTGCTTCGAATATGTTTGGCGTAAGACATGCATTGTTAGATGTAATTTATGCACACATCCCTTCTGTCTCTGGTGATGTTCATCATGTTGCTGAAGCTCCCTCTACTGCCTGTTTTCCTCCTCCTCCTACTATTATTTATCGTGAACAACCTGTTGTACGTTTAAGTACACCTATACAACACGCAGTGCCACATAGTGGTAATATTGGTCAGTCTATGCATGCTCAGTATTTACAAAAATATTCTGTGAAACTAGCTCACCCTAATGTGCCTAAACATGCTGAGGTTCAACGTACCTATCATCAATATCATCTACAGCCTTTAGATAACAACCCTCAACAGGCCCAGCTTAGAAATCAACCACAAAGTTGTACAGGCCGTCCTCATTCCTTCCCACCCCGACGTAGTGATAGTCAAAGTGGGGATTCAAATTTTCAGTACATGAGCAGTTCATGTTCTTTCCCTGATATTACTGAACCTCCCCAAACATATGAGTCTGATACAAATATGCTTTATTTTCTGCAAGAGCTAAGATCTGGCTGCCCAAGTCCAAAAATGTTTTCCAAATCGAAGTGTTCAAAGAAAAACAAACCCACCAACTGATTTTACCCAGGCCCAACAGGGTTTTCCACAACAAGACAGCAATGCTGGTGCCAGTAGTGCCTCAGAAGGCAATTCTTTCACTGATCTGTAAAAGTTCACATGTTTTAGGGGTTGACTAAGTTGTGCTCAGTTTCCCTACAGTGGACAGTTACATTATGTTACTAAAGTTGTTAGTGGTATGTGCAGCAATTTCGATTTCAACTCAACTATAACATGATAATTTGTACATTGGACCTATACATACATCTAGTGTTTGTGTAACCAGAGAGCTGTAGTTGAGAAAAACTTTTGTTCATACCTTGACCTTCCTCCAGCCACATACACCCGAATCAATTCCATGCCACCATCCATCACTGTCCGCATCTACGAGAACCGGCTCACTGCTCTTTCATCAGTCAGAGCCACTGTAGTGTAAGAGAAGTGAGCTATTTATGTATCTCAACAGCAGCGGTTGGAGAGATAGAGGGGGCACTTTAGCCAGCCTACTCTGGCTCCAATGACGTCTGTGGCGATAGCCAATTCTCGTAGATGCAGGCAGTGCTGGATGGCTGCGTGTGATCCATCCGCGTGTATAAGGCAAGAGGAAGCACACGGTATATACAAAAGCTTTTCTTTACTTCAGCTCTCTGTTTCCCTTTACACTAGATCACCTATACTGCTATTGTTATGTTCATCGTCCATCCCTATTTTTGGTGTGTCACTTTACAGTTATTTATGGTGAGGGTTTGTGGTTTTTACACATATGGATAAATATATTTAGTACATTGAGGTAAGACCAATACTGTCCTGCAGTCATGTGAGCGTTCTACTTTTGTTTGATACATGTGGCAGAGACTACTCTCTCCCATCCTCTCCCCAATGGGTATGCTTCTGAAGTTTGGAGGCTTCACAGTCTCCCAAACTGTTCAAAACTCTGTGTAGAAAGTAAGATCCAGTTCACATTTGCGTTTTTTGTCAGTGAATGTGTTTTTGGATTAACTTGATCCGGATGGTACGTGGCCTGTTCACATAGTGAAAACAGAGCTCATTCAATGATTGCATCCGTTTTAAGTAGACAAATTCATATCGTTAATTCTACTACAGGCAACGGTACAATATAATACAATAAAATTTCTATAGCGCTTTTCTCCCATAGGACTCAAAGCGCTTAGGATCTCTCAGATTCAGTAATTGGTAGTAGTGTTGGGCGAACAGTGTTCGCCACTGTTCGGGTTCTGCAGAACATCACCCTGTTCGGGTGATGTTCGAGTTCGGCCGAACACCTGGTGGTGTTCGGCCAAACTGTTCGGGGTTCGCCCGAACTGCGGAATGACTAGCCGAACAGGGCCCTGTTCGGCCGAATACTGCCCCCCTATGGGGTCGCAAGCATAAGGGGGGAGCATGCCCCGATCGTGGGGGGGGGTCGGAAATTCCCCCCACCCCCTCCGCTAGCGCTCCCCCCTCTGCCCGCTTCCCCATACAAAAGTTTCAGGAAGTAAAACAGTACCGGTGGTACTAGTGGGTGGCTGGCAGTGGGCGGCACTGTGAAGTGAGTGACTGAGGAGGAGGAGTCCGGAGAGTGACGCGTTGAGGGAGGGCGGGCAGCGGGCGGTTCAGCAGTAGTACCGTACTACTGCTGAACCGCCCGCTGCCCGCCCTCCCTCAACGCGTCACTCTCCGGACTCCTCCTCCTCAGTCACTCACTTCACAGTGCCGCCCACTGCCAGCCACCCACTAGTACCACCGGTACTGTTTTACTTCCTGAAACTTTTGTATGGGGAAGCGGGCAGAGGGGGGAGCGCTAGCGGAGGTGGTGGGGGGAATTTCCGACCCCCCCCCCCCCCCGCGATCGGGGCATGCTCCCCCCTTATGCCTGCGATCCCATAGGGCCCCCAAAAGCGGGATGTTCGGGGGGTTCGGCCCGAGCATGCCGAACATCGCGGCCATGTTCGGCGAACTTTCCCGAACCCGAACATCCAGGTGTTCGCCCAACACTAATTGGTAGTAGGATGAAGTATTCACATAACAAAAGTTATATTTCTGCAAATGCCAAACTGAACAGGTGGGTTATCAGTCTGGATTTAAACACGTCCAGGGATGGAGCTGTCCTGATCTATTGAGGTAAGGAGTTCCAAAACGTAGGGGCAGCATGACAGAAGGCTCTGGGACCAAAAGTTTCCAAGTGGACTCTGGGTATGACTAGATTATTAGAACCTGTGGATCTGAGAATGCGGAGATTGCTACGTAGCTGCAACATATCTTTCATGTATCCAGGGCCTAGATTATTCAGGGATTTAAATGTCAGTAGGCCGATCTTGAATAGGTAGCCAGTGAAGGGAGTGCAGGACTGGTGTTATGTGGCAGTGACGGGGTTGGTTGGTTAGCAGTCTGGCAGCAGTATTCTGTATCAGCTGTAGGCGGTACAAGACCTTTTTTTGGAAGGCCAGTGTAGAGAGCATTACAGTAGTCCAGTCGGGATGTGATGAAGGCATGGACTAAGGTTGGCAGATCTTCTGGGGGGATGAGGTGCTTGATTTTTGCAATGTTCTTCAGGTGAAAATAGGATGATTTCACCACAGCAGAGATTTGAGTTCTGAAGTTTAAATCCCCATCAATTAGAACTCCCAGGCTACGCACATGATCAGAGCTGCGTAGATCCGTGCCTCCTATTCCCAGTGGTGAAGACTGCAAGTTAAGTTGTTTTGTTATCATGCTCTGCCCTCCAATCAGAAGGACTTCAGTTTTGTCTGCATTTAGTTTCAACCAGTTGTCATTCATCCATTGCTGTAATTCACATAAGCAGGCGTTAATAGTTAGAGTTGGGTCTGTCACACCAGGCTTGAAGGAAAGATATAGTTGGGTGTTGTCTGCATAGCAATGGTATGTCAGGCCATGTTTTTGGATTCGTTTTTCCAAGCGGTAACCTGTAAATGTGAAAAGCCGGGGAGAGAGGATTGAGCCCTGGGGCACCCCATACTTAAGTGATACAGGGGTGGACAGGAAGGGCCCCATAGACACTTTGTGGGTTCTGCCACTCAAGAAGGATTGGAACCACTGAAGATTGGAACTGCCATCAATGCCGCAGTATTCCTGTAGCCTGTTTATCAAGATGTCATGGTCAACTGTATCAAAGGCTGCAGAAAGGTCTAGCAGTATGAGGATCGAGCACTCTCCTCTGTCTCTTGCCATGAGCAGGTGGTTGCATATTTGGATGAGGGCAGTTTCAGTGCTGTGGTGTTTCCTGAAGCAGGGGAGGACTGGCCCAGGGGGACTGGGGGGGGCCGCCCGAATCTTAAGTAATTAGGGCCGGCCGCTGCTATACGCAGCGGCTGCAGACATACCACAGGTGACAGGTTCGCAGTGGGGATCACAACCTCGCGCAATATTTCCCGGCAAGTTGAAGTATCCAATCAAAGAAGGGGCTGCAGCGGCCGGCCGTGGTGTGCCCTTGTGCGTGGCTGCGCCTGCGGTGGATGTGAGCAGCACAAGGACACAAATAGCTTAGGTCCTCTCCGGCCCGGTGGGTTGACCCTGCTTGACTCCGCCCCACACCTGGAGCCATTGCCGCCCGCAACGTGCTGCTGTGCCTGCGGTGTCATCGGAGTGAGCTGTCTCACTCTTCAGCTTTCTGTGCTGGGGGGGGCTGGGGGCCTGGAGCTGCGGCTACGTGTGGCTGGCCTGGCTGGAGGAGTCGGACACAGTCCTCCCCTGTGCTGCTGTGCCTGAGGTTTCATCGGAGTGAGCTGTATCACTCTTCAGCTTTCTGTGCTGGGGGGGCTGGGGGCCTGGAGCTGCGGCTACGAGTGGCTGGCTGTCCTGGCTGGAGGAGTCGGACACTCGGGGGGGCTGGGAGTCGGAGATGCCACCTATAGCTGCTTGCTGCTGTGGAGGAGGAGGAGGTGTAGGACTGAGGAGACAGGAGGATAGAGGAGGTCGGGTCTAGGTCGCCAGAGAAGGTGGTTTTTATAAATGTTGTTTCTGTACTTCTTCTCCCTTCTTGTCACTGAGTTACTCACACTTTGCTGCCCATCTGCTACTGCTGTCAAATTCAATTCTCTGCCCAGGCCAGTGCCCTCTGAGTTTTTTTTTGTGTGATAATCATCCCCATTCTGACCCTGGCCTGAGGGGGAACGTTTTTTCTTCTTGCGGTGTGATTGGCGGCAGGGGAGGGGGGAGGCAGGCAGTTAGGCACTGTCAAACAGGTAGTTGGAGGGGTGGGGGTAGGTGTCAGACAAGTAGTTTGTATGGTGGGTGGGCAGGAGTGGGGTTAGGCATCACCAGGTAGGTAGGTTTGTGTGTGTGTGTGTGTGTGTGTGTGTGTGTGTGTGTGTGGGGGGGGGGTTGTTTAAAGGAGTTATCAGGCATTTTTAATGAAATAAGTGCTACTTACCAGGGGCTTCCTCCAGCCCCACGCTCCCAGCATGTCCCTCGCCGCAGCTCTGCAGTCAGACATTCGCTGCCGCTGCCTCCCAGTCCCCGGCGATGGCACCAGTCCGACCTGGATGTCGGCCTGTACTGCGCCTGTGCGAGCAGCACTGTCAATCACCGCCACGTGGACCGGAGTGTACTGTGCAGGCGCAGTAGTTCTGCGTCTGCACAGTACGCTCTGGTCCATGTGGCGGTGATTGACAGCGCCGCTCGCGCAGGCGCAGTCGGCCTGACGTCATCGCCGGGGGCTGGGAGGCAGCGGCAGCGAACAGCTGACTGCAGAGCTGCGGCAAGGGACATGCTGGGAGCTTGGGGCTGGACAAGCCCTGGGTAAGTAGCACTTATTTTCATAAAAAAAAAAAAAAAGCCTGATAACTCCTTTAAGGTTAGGCATCAGACACAGACAGGTAGATTGTGCGGAGAAATGTGGTTAGGCATCAGGTACATTGTGTGTGTGTGTGTGTGTGTGTGTGTGTGTGTGTGTGTGTGTGTGTGTGTGTGTGTCTGGGGCTGTTAGTCATCACAATTTGAAGATTTGCACACAAGAAATTATGGCTTTGGGCTGGGGATGCCGTGTAACGGGCCTCTAGTTTGTGTTGTCCCCCCAGGCCAAAAGGTCCCAGTCCTCCCCTGTCCTGAAGCCAGACTGGAATGAATCATAACTGTTGTTTTGTAGGATTTTGGCTTCTAGCTGGAGGTAAGCAGCTTTTTCAATTAGCTTGCCCAGAAAGGGAGGTTAGAGACAGGTCTGTAGCTGGTCATTGCATCTGGGTCCAGGGAGGGTTTTTTTGAGGAGAGGCCTGATGATTGCTTCCGGTAGATGCTTCCTCTTCTTAATCTGGCCACTAACGGTCCAATTTCTAGCGAAAAATCATTCAAGCAATCAGAAATTCTGATCGGAAGTGAAATATTGTAATACATCGTTCACTACACCATCAACGAACCAATCTTTGCTTCCTATCTATCACAACCAACAAGAAAATCCAAATTTTGATTCGACGAAAATTCATTTGGACGGCATTTTTTTCACTCATTCATAATCGATTGTGTCCACCAATGGAGATGTTTACAACCAATCCGATCAGAATTTCTGATTGCTCTAATGATTTTTCGCTAGAAATTGGACCGTTAGTGGCCACCTTTACACAGAGATAAATAGCGCATGGTGTGTGAAAAATGGGGACTGTAGCAGTTTCAGGATTTGGGGGACTGGAATGTATCCGTGACAACGGGTGTTTGAGAATAGATCTATTGGTTGAAAAACGTACTATTTTAAAACTGCAAATGTGGACTGGGCCTTACCGTAGCAAAAATAATTTGGACAGGTCATGATAACCCCTTAACTGGTTTCTCAATTCTGTAGTGGTTGATTTTTTTGTTTTTCAATGCATTTGGATATAGCAATGTTAGAATCACACATGTCGGTTGATAATAAACATAGCTGCAGTGTGTTGTGGTTTAAAACTACATAGCAACCCCTTCACCATCTGCCATTTGCATCATATTATTGCAGGTGTACCGGTAACTTGCTTGTACCTTTACGGCCTGTGTGCGTACGATGTCCTACCCTCTTCACTTCGGTCCGGCATACAGTAGTGCTGGGCGTAATGGAAAAAACTACGCTTACGGATCATTACGCGTAATTTTACGCTATTACGCATTACGGAATTACGCTTACGGCGTAGACATTTATCTACGGTTCATGTCTGTAATTACGCATGGCCCTTACGCAATTACGCGTAAGAATACCGTAATGCAGGTTGTTACGTTATTGCCTTACGCATAATTTCCTACTAGCAATTAATACGTAAGGCAATGCTCCCAAGCGGAAAAGTTGACGCATGGATCAATGTTAGGTAGCCGCCGACTTTAAGGGTTAATAGCAAAGCCCCCTTAATTGCTGAGAGCCTCAAATTTGGAGAATATATTAAGGAGATCAGAAGGAATAAGAGGAAAAACATTTTTTTCAAAAAGACCTTATAGTTTTTGAGAAAATCGATTTTTAAGTTTCAAGGGCAAAAATGTCTTTTAAAGGGAACCAGAGACGAAGCACCCTTGTGTATTTTACCATGTATATCAGTAAGAACATTAGAGAAAACACTTACCATGCTCTCTGTTTCCTCCTCACTGCTAAAAGTGTCTGTTAACAGCAGTCACAAGAATCCCAGACTGAGCAATTAAATCTGGCTTTGCTGGGAATGATTATTGCTGAGTCATTATAGCAAAGCCACAAGGGGGCAGGCTTGGGCTTGAAATAACACCACAGAATACAGACTTAGCTATAATCTTTCTGTAGCAAAGCTAGACGGAGCAGCCTGACTTCTCAGTCGGGGATTCTTATCAGACGTGATAACAGTCAGATTACACAGAGAACAATGAAACAAAGGGCAGATTAGGTGTTTACTGTCATGTTCCCACTGATTTATAAGGTAAAATACAAGAGGGTGCTTCATCTCTGGTTCTCTTTAAATGCGGAAAATGTCAGTTTTTTTTGCACAGGTAACAATAGTGTATTATTTTCATTGATTCCCCCAAGTGGGAAGAGTTTTACTTACTTCGTTCTGAGTGTGGTAAATATTAAAAAAAGACGTGGGGTCCCCCCTCCCAGACCTCTTTAACCCCTTGTCCCCCATGCAGGCTGGGATAGCCAGAATGCGGAGCACCGGCCGCATGGGGCTCCGCACCCTGACTATACCAGCCCGCATGGTCCATGGATTGGGGGGTCTCGGAAGGGGAGGGGCAGCCAAGCTTTACCCTCCCCCTCCGAGCCCTTGTCCAATCCAAGGACAAGGGACTCTTCTCCACCTCCGATGGGCGGTGGAGGCCGCGATTTCATGGGGGGGGGGGTTTCATGGTGGCATCTGGGAGTCCCCTTTAAAAAGGGGTCCGCCAGATGCCCACCCCCCCTCCCAGGAGAAATGAGTATAGGGGTACTTGTACCTCTTACCCATTTCCTTTAAGAGTTAAAAGTAAATAAACACACAAACACTTAGAAAAAGTATTTTAATTGAACAAAAACCATAACCACGAAAAAAGTCCTTTAATATTCTTAATTAACCATTAATACTTACCTGTCCCTTTAAATAAATGATCCCTCGCAATAGCCTCGGAAATGTTCTATCAGTTACAATGTAACAAAGTTATTACAATGTAACAACTTTGTTACATTATAATTACGCCGCACCCGACGTCACTCGCCGCTCAGCCGCCGCATGCACTTACGCGTCCTTGCAGGACGCTAAGTCCCCGCCGGCTCCCGCTGTCCACCCCGCCCACATCTGTCACCCACATGTCACCCACATGTGGGTGAGGCGGGGAGGGCAGCGGGAGCCTGCGGGGACTTAGCGTCCTGCACGGACCCGACAGAGCTCTGAGCTATATAGCTCAGAGCTCTCTAAGCATCTTTGAATTTGGGCTCCAAGGAGCCCCATTGGTCCTTAGCAGACCAATGGGGTTCCTTGGAGCCCAAATTCAAAGATGCTTAGAGAGCTCTGAGCTATATAGCTCAGAGCTCTGTCGGGTCCGTGCAGGACGCTAAGTCCCCGCCGGCTCCCGCTGCCCTCCCCGCCTCTCCCACATGTCACCCACATGTCACCCACATGTGGGTGGGGTGGACAGCGGGAGCCGGCGGGGACTTAGCGTCCTGCAAGGACGCGTAAGTGCATGCGGCGGCTGAGCGGCGAGTGACGTCGGGTGCGGCGTAATGTACAATGTAATTGTTACATTGTAATAACTTTGTTACATTGTAACTGATAGAACATTTCCGAGGCTATTGCGAGGGATCATTTATTTAAAGGGACAGGTAAGTATTAATGGTTAATTAAGAATATTAAAGGACTTTTTTCGTGGTTATGGTTTTTGTTCAATTAAAATACTTTTTCTAAGTGATTGTGTGTTTATTTACTTTTAACTCTTAAAGGAAATGGGTAAGAGGTACAAGTACCCCTATACTCATTTCTCCTGGGAGGGGGGGTGGGCATCTGGGGGACCCCTTTTTAAAGGGGACTCCCAGATGCCACCATGAACCCCCCCCAGGAAATCGCAGCCTCCACCGCCCATCGGAGGTGGAGAAGAGCCCCTTGTCCTTGGATTGGACAAGGGCTCGGAGGGGGAGGGGAAAGCTTGGCTGCCCCTCCCCTTCCGAGACCCCCCCAATCCATGGACCATGTGGGCTGGTATAGTCAGGGTGCGGAGCCCCACGCGGCTGGTGCTCCGCATTCTGGCTATCCCAGCCTTCATGGGGGACAAGGGGTTAAAGAGGTCTGGGAGGGGGGACCCTACGTCATTTTTTTTTTTTTTATATTTCCCACACTCAGAACGAAGTAAGTAAAACTCTTCCCACTTGGGGGAATCTATGAAAATAATACACTATTGTTACCTGTGCAAAAAATAACGGACATTTTCCGCATTTAAAAGACATTTTTGCCCTTGAAACTTAAAAATCGATTTTCTCAAAAACTATAAGGTTTTTTGAAAAAAAAAATTTCCTCTTATTCCCACTGATACCCTTAATATACCCTGGGAATTTGGTGTTCCTAAATTTTAAGCAGGCTTTGCTATTAACCGTTAAAGTCGGTGGGTTTTTAAATGTATATATTTTTCCTTTGAAACTTAAAAATCGATTTTCTCAAAAACTATAAGGTCTTTTTGAAAAAAAAAAATTCCTCTTATTCCTTCTGATCTCCTTAATATATTCTCCAAATTTGAGGCTCTTAGCACTTAAGGGGGCTTTGCTATTAACCCTTAAAGTCGGCAGCTTTTTTATTATTTTTAATATTACGCGATTACGGCAGACTGTGTAATTTCAATAGGAGT
The DNA here is from genome assembly GCF_040937935.1 of Hyperolius riggenbachi. Taxonomy (NCBI): domain Eukaryota; kingdom Metazoa; phylum Chordata; class Amphibia; order Anura; family Hyperoliidae; genus Hyperolius; species Hyperolius riggenbachi. The sequence goes on from NC_090657.1 coordinate 190,640,806, forward strand.
TTACGGTCTTACACGTAATTTGTTACGCGTAATAACGTAACCTACGGTCTACGCGTAATTACGTGTAATACCGTAACCTTACACGTAGCGCTTACGGTGCATTTGTAGTGAATTACGATGCGTAATTACGCTAATGCGTAATTTCGGCCCAGCACTAGCATACAGCGATGGTCTCAGAAGCACAGTGACCCCTCTGCCTGATCTGTACTCTGTGTGTGCTCCATTACACCAAACGTCAATTGATTATCATGTGACGCTTGATGAACTGGAGCGGACACAAAACACAGATTACTCAGAGGGGTCAGCGTGCCCCTGAGCCAATCGCTATGTGCCTGCCAGAAGTGAAGAGGGAAGGACGTACTTCCCACTCAGGGTGTATTTTGTCCGGGTCAAGGTCCAATCAAGTTGCTGGAATGCCGGCATGAATATGACACAAACAGCGAACAAAGGAAGGAGCAGGAGGATGTGTCACTATGTAATTTAAGAGCCACACCCCCCCACACACACTATAGCTATGTTTTTTTTCATTTGTGGTATGCTTTTATTGCTCCTTTCATTTGAAAGGTAGAAGCTACTCAATGAAAATGCCTACCTTTAATACTTAAAAAGTTAAATATGTAGCACTTTATTTTAAAAATTGTTGGTGTTATGCAAATTTGACATTGTCTTGTTGTTTTGCTGGTTTTTTTTTTTTCAGCTGTTTTTTACATTTTAATAATGTTTAATACTTTACAGTATGTTACTGTACAATTTTGCACTGTTGCAGACACTATTTCGGTGTGTTTTTCTTTAATAAAAAAACATTGCAAATTTTAACAAGCAAATAAAGAAGGTTTATGTTTAACCAAGTGTATTTTTTTTTTTCTATCCAATTGGTTACTTACAAATTGGGAACAAATGTCGCTGGGTACACACGTTGCGATTTTCCCGCTCAATTCGATCATTTAAATCATGCTCAATTGGATTTCGATCGTTCCTGCTGTCAATTCGAAATCCAATTCAGCATGTTTGAATTAATCAAATTGATCCATTTGATCACGTGAATCTAGCGGGAAAAATCAACTTGTGTACCCAGCATAACACTACAATATCACAAATCCGTACACCTTTTTTCATAAATGTGTTTGGTAGTAAATAGGAAAAGTAAACAAAAATAAATGTAACTTTAATATAATAACCACAAAATATTTTTTTATTGCAAAAACCAATGTAAATGCACCATAAACTGCATGATATTCAAACAACCAATCATTTCTCTCTAATTTGCATTTCCCACAAATAACACAACGTTAACAGAAGACTTTCAGCTTTTCTCAATGCACCCTCTGATGTGAAAGAGCCCTAAGAAACACTGCTGTCAGGAAATCCTCTGAGTGAGGTAAGAGAGGGCCTGGAGCTGTAGCAAGCGGAGTGCGGAGGGCCCGGCCATGATTGGGTAGCAGTCTCCATGGTAGTGGTGGGGTTAACTGGGGTGGGTGGGCTGGGACGGCCGCCTTAGCAGTGAAGGGGTTAATCGGGGGAGGGTGGTTTGTACAGGGGGTGGGGCATTTTTTCCAGGCTAGGTGGAAGGGGGCGGGCACATCCGTTTGGAGAGAGAGAAAGGGAAAGAAGCTCTTGCCGGACACCCGCTCGCTCCCTGCAGCATGGAGGACTTTGAGAGGCTGGTGGCCAGGATCCGCGAGGAGGCAGAGTCGAGGGGCCCATCCTGGGTCCACGTTCAGCTGGCTGCCATGAGTGCTGCAGCGGAGGCTGCGGCGACCAGCATGCCCACCGCAGCTGTGGCGACCAGCGCTCCAGCCGCACAGATGACGGAGAAATGCCTATCCAGGCTGCTGGAGCGGCTTAGCCTGGAACCCCAGGGATGAGCGTGGCATCGCTCTGGGAGCCCCCCTCGGGACCCTCCACCTCCCCCCACAAAACGCTCCTCCAAGTCGCGGGGGTCAGGTGGAGGAATCCCACACAACAGCAGGAGTAGGAGGATTCGATGGGAGAAGGCACTTCTGGAGCTGCCCACCCTTCCCAACGGCCAGCAGGAGGTGAAGCGTCCCTTAGTCCCCACGCTGCGGGGCAGACTAAGCGGGCCCATCATAAGGACTCCCATTCTGCAGGTGCCGCCCAACCCCCAGCGGTTGCGACCCATCAGGCGCATGGTGGAGGCAGGAGTTCCCCTGGCAAGACCAATCCTGGAGGGTCTGCCAAGAAGGGCAACAGGCCTGGAGACAAGCGAGGACAGCAGTCGCAGCAGCGTGACCAGCGCAGCCTTCTTGGGTCCCATTTGAAGCAGGAGGTGAAGGAGCGCATTTGGAAGGGCGAGTACATCGAGATATTCTCGCTTCTTCCCCTGGAAAAATTCAATTTGGATAAGGGCAAGCCGGATGAGAAGAAGCGAGAAGAGGAAAGGCGTTACAGGTTGATCCCCCACACTTTCCAGAACTGGTACCAGGCGTTCTCTATTCTGGCAAATGTAACTGGGGAAAGGCAGCCTGAGCACTGTTCGGCTCTTTTTGGGTACTTGGACTCCATTGGCGAGGCCCATCGGACGTACGGTGGGAATGCTTGGCTGCGTTATGACGAGCAGTTCCGGAAGACTAAGGCAGTGCGTCCGGTGGTGCGGTGGGACCAGAAGGACATTACCTTGTGGATGCGGCTGATGATTCCATCTAGGTCTCCACAGTCCTTTCTTGCCACAGCTGGTGGGTCGGCCTTGGCCAGCCAGCCGGTTACCTGAGGAAAAGGCGTATGCTGGCAATTTAATGAGGGTTCCTGTCGCTTTGGCCACTCCTGCCACTTTAAACATGAGTGCTCCAATTGCGGAGGCTCGCATGCAGCCACGAGATGTTACAAGCAGCGGAGGACCAAGTCTGGGGATGCTGCACATAAGAGCGATGACGCCAGTGAGGGGAGCAGAGATGGCCCGGTTCCTAAGCAGGTACCCTGAGCGGGAGGTGGCTGAATTTTTACGGGTAGGTTTTGAGGAGGGTTTTAGAATTCCTAGTAGTTGTTTGTTGCATTCGGAACCTCCTTTTAAAAAAAAAACAAATTTTATTTGGTTTTAAAATTTTAACAATCCTCATGAGGAGTCCAAAGCAATGTTTTGTACAGTCATTAAGCTTGCTCTGAGAGCCATAACCATTCAGGTAGTATTTGGAATCTCTCTACGGAGGACAAAAGAACCCCCCCCCCCCCCTCCCTCTACCCTTAAGTAAGAAAGCAAAACCACCCTTTCCCACCCTCTGTCACCGTCCTATACCCAATCAAAACATTTGTGCTTTGATTATTATTAAAGCAAGTTTCAGAGATCTTGGTCATTTCATAGAATTCACAGTAGTCAGGGATTTAGTTATATCTTTAATTGGCCCAGTTCTCCTAGAAGGTCTTTTTTCGCATACCAAGATGTATACCTATAAGATTCCATTAATTCGCGTATTTCAGCTTGCTTGAATGAGTAGGTTATATAGTTCTTCCACATCTTGAAAAATCGTGGAGTATGTTTCTCCTTGTGCATTTGGGTTTCTACATTATCGAGGTGGAAGATATATGTGAGCTCCTGTTTAATGTCCCATATAGAGGGTAAGCTGGGGTAGATCCATCTATTATAGATCACTTTGCGAGCTGCGATAATTATCATGTGGGCTAATTGAGGAACTTGCTTATTGGCTTGCCTTTGGTTCTGTTGTGTATGTTCTTCTTGTGGGCAATGATTAAAAAGACAAAGTTGTGGTGTCATTCGCAGATTACACTTACATATAGATAGTATAAATTTGTTTACTTTGGACCAGTAATTTTTGATGGGTGGGCATTCCCAGAGGCAGTGAAACATGGAGGCATCAGGTTGGGAACATTTGGGACAGCATGGCCGATAGTTGGTTGGTTTGTTTTTGTATTCAGTGGCGGCTCCAGGAAATTTTTTTAGGGGGTGCTATGCAGGTGCTGGACCAATTTCCGGGGGAGCTGCCGACCTGCAAAAAACGGGTGTGGCTACAACCTGCGGCGCGCGGAGCGCGCCGCGGCGAAAAAATGGGCGTGGTCATGACCGGATGAGGGCGGGGCTAACTGTAATTTAAAGTGAACCCAGGGTGAGAGTGATATGGTGGCTGCCATATTTATTTCCTTTTAAACAATACTAGTTGAATGGCAGCCCTGCTGATCTATTTGGCTGTAGTAGTGAACTGAATTACACCAGAAACAAGCCATGCAGCTAATCTTGTCAGTTCTGACAATATTGTCAGAAACCCCTGACCTGCTGCATGCTTGTTCAGGGTCTATGGTTGAAAGAATAAGAGGCAGAGGACCAGCACGGCAGCCAGGCAACTGGTATTGCTTAAAGGGAGATAAATATGGCAGCCTCAATATTATTCTCACCTCGGGTTCCCTTTAAAAGTGCAACGCAAAGACAGAGGGCCCAAGTTTTGGTGACCCTTTTCCCAGAAAATTCACATAATTGTGCAGGTTTTCTCAAGAAAATACACGTAATGTGAGCAGATTTTAACAAAAAACGTCCAATGACCCCAATATGCACAATCGTTATCAGATATGGCTCCAATATGCACAATCGGTAGCAGATATGACCCCAATATGCACAATCGGTAGCAGATATGACCCCAATATGCACAATCGTTATCAGATATGGCTCCAATATGCACAATCGGTAGCAGATATGACCCCAATATGCACAATCGGTAGCAGATATGACCCCAATATGCACAATCGGTAGCAGATATGACCCCAATATGCACAATCGGTAGCAGATATGACCCCAATATGCACAATCGGTAGCAGATATGACCCCAATATGCACAATCGGTAGCAGATATGACCCCAATATGCACAATCGGTAGCAGATATGGCCCCAATATGCACAATCGGTAGCAGATATGGCCCCAATATGCACAATCGGTAGCAGATATGGCCCCAATATGCACAATCGGTAGCAGATATGGCCCCAATATGCACAATCGGTAGCAGATATGACCCCAATATGCACAATCGGTAGCAGATATGGCCCCAATATGCACAATCGGTAGCAGATATGGCCCCAATATGCACAATCGGTAGCAAATATGGCCCCAATATGCACAATCGGTAGCAGATATGGTCCCAATATGCACAATCGGTAGCAGATATGGTCCCAATATGCACAATCGGTAGCAGATATGGTCCCAATATGCACAATCGGTAGCAGATATGGTCCCAATATGCACAATCGTTATCAGATATGGCCCCAATATGCACAATCGTTATCAGATATGGCCCCAATATGCACAATCGGTAGCAGATATGACCCCAATATGCACAATCGTTATCAGATATGACCCCAATATGCACAATCGGTAGCAGATATGACCCCAATATGCACAATCGGTAGCAGATATGACCCCAATATGCACAATCGGTAGCAGATATGACCCCAATATGCACAATCGGTAGCAGATATGACCCCAGTATGCACAATCGGTAGCAGATATGACCCCAATATGCACAATCGGTAGCAGATATGACCCCAATATGCACAATCGGTAGCAGATATGACCCCAATATGCACAATCGGTAGCAGATATGACCCCAATATGCACAATCGGTAGCAGATATGACCCCAATATGCACAATCGGTAGCAGATATGACTCCAATATGCACAATCCGTAGCAGATATGACCCCAATATGCACAATCGGTAGCAGAAATGACCCCAATATGCACAATCGGTAGCAGAAATGACCCCAATATGCACAATCGGTAGCAGAAATGACCCCAATATGCACAATCGGTAGCAGAAATGACCCCAATATGCACAATCGGTAGCAGAAATGACCCCAATATGCACAATCGGTAGCAGAAATGACCCCAATATGCACAATCGGTAGCAGAAATGACCCCAATATGCACAATCGGTAGCAGAAATGACCCCAATATGCACAATCGGTAGCAGATATGACCCCAATATGCACAATCCGTAGCAGAAATGACCCCAATATGCACAATCCGTAGCATATATGACCCCAATATGCACAATCCGTAGCAGATATGACCCCAATATGCACAATCCGTAGCAGATATGACCCCAATATGCACAATCAGCATCACCTGAAAAAGAAAAGAAAAACCCATTTACTCACCTACAGCCAGAAGACCTTCTTTCCCGACCTCCTGTCCCGACCTCATTGTGGCGCGCAGCGCCCGCGCGCCCACGATCCTCTTCCTTCCCGACGTCACGACGAGACTTCCTGCCTGCATGCAGAGAGCAGGGCTACGGGAAAATGGCCGCCCGAAGCCATGCACTGCAGACTCGAAGTCTGCAGAACAGGGCTCCGGGCGGCCATCTTACCGTAGCCCTGCTCTGCTGCTTCGGGCTGACGCTGTGAACTGACTTGGCGTCTTTTAGACGCCTGAAGTCAGTTCACTCCAGGGGGTGCTTTGGGGGTGCTTGGACAATTCTAGGGGGTGCTCGAGCACCCCCTTGCACCCCCCTGGTGCCGCCCCTGTTTGTATTTAATGTTGAAGGCATACTTGGCCCTATGAATCATTTTAAAATGTGATTCTCGCCATGTTTCGTCTATGACTATGGCGCGGAATAGGTTGTTACCTTCTAGAATACTTTTAGTCAGATTCTCTATCTGCAAGTCTTTAGACCAGGCAGTGAAACTACTATTCGCTTTTTTCTCAATGGATCTGTCGGCTATAGTCTTCTGTAACTCAGACAGAGACATCTAAGGTCTTTGGGGGTTTAGGAATCTGTCAAATTCATTTAGGTTCATTATTTCAGCCATGCTGTCCACCATGTTCAGTAAGAATGATTTTAACTGTGCAAAGTATAGGAAATGGGTTTTGGGTATACCATATAGGGCTCTTAGTTCGATGAAGGTGTACCATCTGTTTTTTTTTTAAAGTACCACAGGTTTTTCAATTTTGAAATTCCTCTAGATTCCCAGTCCAGGAAACCTCTATGTTGTATGCTAGGCTGGAAACCTGGGTGGCCCCACAAGGGCATATATTTTGAGATTTTAACTGGCTGTCCAAACCAATGACGTAATGCCTTCCAAGTTGCCCAAGTGTCTCTAACCATTCTGCTCTGTTTTAATCTAGTTGGTAAATCTCTATATGTCGTGTGGAGGACTGCCATCGGGGACCATGGCTCCATATACGATCTTTCTAGTTCATAATTAGAGTATATACTAGATTTGCGTTCCCAGTCTCTAACGTGTCTAAAAAGGCATGCCAGGTTGTATGACCAGATATCTGGTAGATTTAGGCCGCCATTTGTTTTAGATAATTTCAATTTAGTGTAGGCTATTCTAACCTTGCGGCCTCTCCAGAGAAATCTATTAAAGGCTCTCTCCATCAAATTAATGTCACTATGTTTTAGCAGTAATGGTATAGTCTGAAGCGGGAAAAGTAATTTCCCAAAACAGACAGATTTGATGATTGATGCTCTTCCCATTAAGTTTAATGGTAGGTTTTCCCATCTTTGGAGTAATTGTGTAATTTCTTTGAATAACGGTTTGTAGTTGAGGTCATATAGGGAGTGTGGGTCTCTTGTTATTTTAATTCCTAAGTATTTCACCTGATGTTTTATGGGAATAAGGGATGTGATTGGTGAGGTGGACAGGTTGGGGCGCGTGGATAGGTGCAGGAGTTCGCTTTTTTCTAAATTAACTTTGAAACCACTGCAGTTTCCAATTTTGTCTATAATGTTTAGCGCTTTGCCTAATTCTTCCTGTGGTTTGGACATGAATAGGAGCATATCATCTGCGAATATGGCTTGGGAGACCACTGTGTTATTTATGGGTATACCTGTAATTTGTTTTTGTAAAATGCGTAACATGGGCTCAAGGGCTAGATTAAATAATAAGGGAGAAAGAGGACACCCTTGTCTGGTGCCTTTCTGCAAATGTATTTTAGAAGAGAGGAAACCTGGAGTGTGTATTTGAGCAGTTGGGTCGTCATGGAGTGCAGTTATCAAATGTTGGAAGGGGCCAGAGATTCCCATCTGTTGAATCACTTTTTCCAGCCACAGCCAGCGGACGTTGTCAAATGCTTTCTCAGCATCTAATAAGAGAATGGCATAGTCCCTGGCTGTGGCTGGATATGCCTTAGCATAATCCAACACCATGATCACTTTGCGCAAATTCATGACTGCAGAACGATTTCTAATGAAACCAGCTTGTGATGCGCTGACTAGTTTATGCATCAGGCCCGCCAATCTGTCGGCCATGATTTTTGTCAAAATTTTAATGTCTTGGTTGATTAAAGATATTGGCCTGTAGGCTGCCGGGTCTGTGGGATTTTTACCTTGTTTCAGGATTAATTTGATATGGGCCATTTTAGCTGATGTAGGCATTACCCCATTCTGAATTATGTCATTAAACATGTTTTGTAGGTAGGGAGCTATTTCTGTTTTTATCATTTTAAAGAATTCTGCCGTGAAGCCATCAGGTCCTGGGGCCTTGTTGTTTTTTAATTCCTTGATGGTTTCTGTTATTTCAAGTTGTGTCACTTTAGCATTCAAGATCTGTAGATCTGCATCATTCAAAGAGGGCAGCTTTGCCTCATTTATCAATGCTTCATAGTCTGTAATCAAGGGGGCGCTCTTGCCTTCACTGCACAGGAGTGTATAATATCTCTGGAATCTCTCTATTTTTTGGGGATCAGTCAAAAGTTAGCCTGGTTCGTCTGCTATGGAGAGTATACTGGTGGAGGGTTTGGAGCCTTTAATAATATTGCTCATTAATCTGCTCGTTTTTGTTTCCAAATCTTCTAAATCTGATCTCTCTATATGTTCCATGCATTTGTTCCTTAGTTTTAAGCCATTTGTCAACCTCCAGTTTCTTTTTGAGCCACTGTAATTTGTTTTCTGGGGTGGGTAAAGACTGGAAATTGAGCAAAGCATTTCTAACTTCTTTGACTGCGTTAGAGTATTGTAAATTAGCTTCTTTTTTCTTTCCTGCCATGTAGGCAATTATTCTACCCCGTAAGACTACTTTAGCTGTTTCCCAGAATAAACTAGGTTGCGAAACATGAGTTTTATTTTCATAAAATTCTAACCACCACTGTTGCAGTAGACTGGCAAATTGTTCATCTTGATAGAGATGGGTAGGAAACCTCCAGATGATATCTGATCCTCTAGGAATCTCGTCTCTAAGGGTTAAAGTGATTGGAGTATGATCTGATATGACCATATCTTTTATATCTGTAGATGCAGTCCTCTGTATTATTTTGTCTGAGGTTAAAAACATGTCCAGTCTGGACCAGATATCATGTGGAGGGGAGAAGAAGGTATAAGTTCCATCACAGGGATGGGATAGACGCCATGCATCAACTAGTTTAGTATCTTGCATGAATGTCTCTAGGCGGTCTGACTTTTTTTGATATTGGGCAGGTACCTTAGTTCTTCCTGATCTATCTTCCCCGGTATTAGACACTGTGTTGTAATCTCCGCCTACTATCCAGCTTGACGTGACATCGCTCAGAATCAAGGTGCTAATTTCTGATAGAAAGTTATCATTGTCCTCATTTGGTCCATATACATTTAAAATATTTATAATATCCCCAGCTAGTTTTATGCGAATTCTTATCCATCTGCCCCCAGTATCAGTTTGATGATCCAGTACTGTACCTTTAAAATTTTTATGTAGGAGTACAAGAACTCCAGCCTTCCTATCAGATGCAGAAGAGCCTAGGACTTGTCCAACCCAATTTTTTTTCATAAAAGGGAATTGTGCATCTGTTAGGTGTGTCTCTTGTAATAATGCGACATCTGCCTTTAGTTTCTTAAGATGGCGTATTACCATATTTCTTTTATGTGGGGATCTTAGCCCCTTCACATTCCAACTACAAAAATTTAGCCCCATCTATGTAAATTAAGATACTTTGACCAGGTATGACAAGAATTCGCATTGCAATTTTGTAGATATAACAATAGAATAGTTGATTAGAATAGGACGGTGACCCCCGATTTCGCTTGCAAACAGTGCAAGCGAAATCAACCCCTCCCCTGAACCTTTTATGCAGTTGCCATATATATTTTTCATCTATTTTCAATAAAAAAAAATCAAAATGAATGAAATGAGGAACAGGGATAGCAAATATAACATGTCTTCGCTTCTTCCCCTAGAGGGAGGCATAGTACTGTGGAAAAGAAGACAGCAGGTTTTAGATCGCAATCAGTGTGTCTGCTTTCTTATGGATTATAATGCTCAGCCTTATAGTTCAGTCTGTTTGCTGTAATCAGCTCGCATAGAAAAAGGAGAGAAAAAAATAAGAACATAAACAAATAAGTAATCTTAGTGCTGTGTAAAACAGCGCCCAAAGTGCTTCGAGGGAGGACGTAAAAATGTTATACTTGCAGAACTCAAGTTTCATCATTGGTTTCTGGATTTTCCTCTGGAGGTGAGGGTTCCGTGTCAGCGGTGTCTTTGAAGTATTGTTCCGCATCACATGCATTCTTAAAAGTGTGTGTTTCGCCTTTAACATCAGTAACCTTTAAAGTTGCAGGGTATTGTAGGGTGAATTTGTATTGACGTCTGACACATTCAGCACATGCAGAATTAAATTTCTGTCTCATTTTTGACACCAAGTGAGAAATCATTGAAAAGCCTGATTCTGTGTCCTTCAAACTCCAGGAATTGGCCATTCTGACGGAACGCTCTTAAGATGATTGTTTTCTCAGCATAGTCTAAGTATTTAACCATTACCACACGGGGGCCTTTTTTGTTATCTGCTGCCTGAGGAGGACCCACCCTGTGTGCTCTTTCCACTTTATAGGGGCCATCCAGGCCTAAAAGTTCCGGGATAGTTTGTGCGCAGAATGTGTGTAAGAAAGAAGCTGTATATGATTCTGGTAATCCTACCACTCTCAGATTACTGCGCCTTGATCTGTTCTTCAGGTCTTGGAGCTTTTCATGCATCTCCCTGTTCTCTTTTACAAGCTTGTCTTGGGTCTGCTTTTGGGCTGTGTAGTCATCTTCTAGTGTGGAAATGCGGTTTTCAGCCTGTGTTATCCGAGTGGCATGTGACTGAAGTTCTTTGTGGACTTTCTTGAGGGACTGTGTGACTGCGCTTTGTATCATGGTCTCTAGATCGGGCCTGAGCTGTGTGACCACCGCCTTGGCTATCTTCGCATAGCGTGTGCTAGACTCACTGCGTTCTGAGGTCGCGTCTGAGTCCGAGTCCCATCCATGAGCCTGTGAGGACTGGTCCCACTCCAGTTCGCCGTCAGTGTTGCGTTTTTGGGCCGGGGATTGTCTGCGGCCTTCCTTATTTTTTGTCTTCGGCGCCATCTTGGGTGTCCTGGCTGCTGCGTGTTCTCGTTTCTCAGCCCGCGTGAGGTAACGGTCCATCAGAGGGCTGTTTTTTGCTCGTCCGCCATCTCCCTGCTATGCGCTCTGTCCCGTTCGGGTGTGTGGGCGCTTTATTTGGGGGTGAAGCTGCACGCTGTGGGATCGGTGTCGGGAGCTGTGTCTCTAGCCGCTTTCCTCCAGGGCGCCGGAACCGGAAGTCCGGAACCTCCTTTTAGGAATTTTAAATCTGCACACGAGCGCTGGGAAGTAGTTGATAAAAGATAGAGAAGGAGGTGGCGGGTCATTTGGCGGGTCCATTTTGGTCTTGTCCATTGGGTGAGTTGATTGTATCGCCCCTTGGTGTGGTCCCTAAAAAGGAGCCGGGGGCTTTTCGTCTAATCCACCATCTTTCTTTTCCTTGCGGTTTTTCGGTTAACGACTGTCTTTCGAGCGATGATATGTCGGGGGTGTACACATCATTTGATGAGGCCTTGCGTTGGGTTAGGCGTTTAGGGCAGGGTGCGTGGTTGGCTAAAACCGATATTGAATTGGCGTTTAGGCTGAATCGGCGTTTAGGCTGTTACCAGTTCCTCCTTCCAGTTTCCGGTTATTGGGTTGTTTTTGGAGAGGTGAGTACTTTGTGGATAGATGCCTTCCTATGGGGTGCTCCATATCTTGTGCGTATTTCGAGAGGTTTAGCACTTTTCTGGAGTGGGTGGTGAAGGAAGTGTCGAGCGTCCAGTCGGTTATACATTACCTGGACGATTTTCTGTTCATGGGTCCAGCGGACTCCCCTGACTGCGCTTACGCATTGGCTAACATGCGGCATGTTTGTGAGCGATTCGGGGTCCCACTCGCCGAGGGAAAAAACAGAGGGGCCAGTTACAGCTTTGAAGTTTCTGGGTATTACCATCGACACTGAGTCCATGGAATGTAGTTTGCCTGGGGACAAGGTCGAGGCTCTCAGGGAGTCCATTGGTGTGGCAGTTAGGAGCAAGAAATTGACACTGAGGGAGGTACAGTCTCTATTGGGCAAGTTGAACTTTGCCTGCAGAATCATGCCCATAGGGCGTATTTTCTGCAGGCGATTGGCAATGGCGACCGCTGGGATTTCGGCTCCACACCACCGCATTTGGCTGACTGTGGAACTCAGAGCTGACTTACAGGTTTGGTTAGCTTTTCTAGCAGATTTCAACTGTAGGTCTTTGTGGATGCAGGACACGGTAAGTAATTCGGAGCTGGACTTATTTACTGATGCGTCTGGCTCTCATGGTTTTGGAGCATTCTTGGCAGGGCAGTGGTGCGCGGCTCATTGGGACAGGTCCTGGGTGGAGGCGGGTTTTACTTCCAATCTCGTGTTGTTAGTTATTTCCCATAGTGGTGGCGGTTCAGATCTGGGGTCGACAGTTGGCAAACCGGCGGGTCAGGATTAACTGTGATAACATGGGAGTGGTGGTGGCAATCAATAACTGTTCGGCGTCTTCATGATTACAGCCATGTCGGTAATTTTTCCTCACTGCTCCATAATTTCAGCTTTTCATGCGGTAACAGCCTTTATGAATTGACACTTTGCTAAGTGCTTAGGAAAGTCTGCTGGGTACTTTTCCGTTAGCCGGGCGCATCCACTAGTTGGCGATAAAACTCCACCAGAATTACATCTTTCCCTATCTATGGCGGCCTGGAGAGGGAATAGTAATTAACGCCACCTAGCGGATGCGCCCGGCTAACTGAAAAGTACCGTCTGCTGTCTTCAGCATTAACGCATGCGGTTATGCTTTATGAATTGAGGCCATTGTGTATGGAGCACCTCGGGGGGGGGGGGGGGGTCTACGGAACTGCTAACACTGCTGACAGCAGAAGCTTCATGCAACATCTTGGAAAATCTGAATGACCATGGTATTTGAGCAACTGACAGCAATTAATAATAAAGGCATTGAGATAAATGTTTTCAGGACACAATGGCTATCATTCATAAAAGTGTGTTCGGTAAACCTGGGTGGGAAAATACCACATTCAATATTTTAGACTTCTGTGTGCTCATTCACAAAAATCTTTAGTTGCGATAGCAGTGCGGTGATTTCCCGAACTAGGCTGGCGGTAGGCTGGTGTAACATGAAAAGCTGCCTGAGTTGATACATTTTCTCTGTGCAGAGACAGCCTAACAATAAAAGAGGCAGCCCCAGCTTCCCTTTAGATGTGAATTTTTTTTTTTAATTGCCTCTCCTTGCCCTGAATCTGCGCTGAATCTGTCTATTAGTCTATCTAAACAATCTATTTAATTGCCACAGCTTAGAAGAACTTTAAGAAATGTTATACATGCAGGGGTACTTATCCGTTAGCCAGGCGCATCCTCTAGGTGGCGACAAAACTCCACCAGAGTTACATATTTCCCTACTATCCATGTCAGCCTGGAGGGGGAATAGTAATTAGTGCCACCTGTCGGATGCGCCCCACTAAAGGATAAGTACCCATGCAGGCTTTCTGATGTGAAATATATCTGAAAACAGGTACCCAAGGGGTTAAACACAGCCTGGGTATTCTGGAAAGCCTTTTTTGTTCTGTTCTCGCTGCTGCCTGGGAGGTCTGTCTCCATTAACTTAGCATGATTACCGCTCAAGGCAAACCGCTAGGGTTTTTTTAAAAACCGCTGCAGCATGTAACACATGGCAGTGTTCTCACTGCCGTGTTTGCAGTTAGCGTTAACCGCAAACAAGTTACATGCATTGGTTTGCCGGCGATTAGCGTTTAGCAATCACAATTAGCATGCATAGCACTGCTAATCTCGATCGCTCCAAAGTCGCCGCGTGTCCAGTGATTTTTTTTCTGCGCTAATCGCGGCAAAATCACTCCGGCAAAATGCCAGCGGTAATCGCCTCCGTTTTGGGATTTTTAGATGTGAACGGTCCCTTATCCACATGCTTATCTCCAACAGAGCGGTATTCTCCGTCCTGATACAGCCTGCTCTAATCTTTATGAATTGATATGTAGTGACATGTGTTGAGATAATCACCGCACAAGGCAGTAATTTATCGCTCTGCTCGGTAGGGAGCTTTGTGACTCTACGGTTTTCTGTTCTGTGCAGCCTGTCATCCCTTTAGATGTGCTGCAGCCACCAGGGGGAGCTCTTCTGTGTGCTATAGCTATAATACAAATATGCAAAAACGACAGAAGTGGAGAAGCACCCATGCAAAAGGATATGGGGTGTGCCGTAGCTTTAAGATCACTGTACCAATGATCAAGAGATGCAAATCCAAGCGAAGCAGGCACCACCTTCAGTAATTTAGTAGCTCTTTATTGGAAAAGTCATAAAAAATGACAAGTCATTTGGCTTTAGAGGCTGACAGCCAGCTGTTTCAAGCTCAGTAGCTCTTTTTCAAAGCCAGAACAGAAGCCATGGCTTCTGTTCTGGCTTTGAAAAAGAGCTACTGAGCTTGAAACAGCTGGCTGTCAGCCTCTAAAGCCAAATG